>NW_015113147.1:65405-69082 GCF_001443285.1 Poecilia latipinna | reverse complement strand
AAACACTAACTTTAATGTATTTTATTGAGATTTTATGCCAATAAGGTGCAATACATAATTGTGAGATGAGATGGAAATCTCATTAAAATCATTCAGAAATAAAAAGAAGTCCAAATGAAAATGGCAAAACTTCAAAATTGAAGTTAACGGGAACTCTTTTGCAAAGAAAATGGTCAATATTATCAATTTATGAAAATGCAAGGTTGGAAAAAACAATATTAAAGGCTTGCAAATGTCAACAAAACATAGTTCTGGAAAGCACTGAGCTAAAATTATAGGCACCACACATTTTACTGGACTTCTTTTTATTTCTGAATGATTTTAATGAGATTTCCATCTCATCTCACAATTATGTATTGCACCTTATTGGCATAAAATCTCAATAAAATACATTAAAGTTAGTGTTTGTAGCATCAAAAAAAGTGAAAACTTTAAAAAGGTGTTAATATTTTTCCAAGTTGTGCACATAAAAGATGTATTTTTAAGGCTTTCTACAGTATACAATGCTGAATCATACAGAAGGACACATTTTAATCCGAAAGTAAACCTCAGACTATAATGCCACCTAGTGGTAAAAACTCACAAAGACTCTTCTCAATCTTTCTGTCTTAGGCTAAGCGGTGAGTCTCCTTTCCAGGGAAACAGCGATGCGGAGACTCTGGCCTTGGTCACAGCAGCTCAGTGGGAGTTTGATGAAGAGAGCTTTCAAGATATAACTGAGGAGGCCCAGCATTTCATCAGCTCTCTCCTAAATAAGGATCCCAGGTCATTTCACAGATATATGGCCAAAACTCTCCCACAGACACCGTTTTTCAGTCAGTCTTACGCAGTTCTCTCTGTGTCTGTAGGCGGAGGATGTCTTGTGAAGAGGGTCTTGCTCACCCCTGGATGAAGAAGTTTGACTCTGAAAACCTATCTTCCACAAAATGTCTGTCGAAGGAGAAGATGAAGAGGTTTTTAGCCAGGCAGAAGTGGAAGGTAACACGCAATATTTGAGCAATCTGTCCTGTGGAGATCAGTTGCTTTGTTGTCTCATTAAAATGTGTCTTACAGAAAGCTGGCAAGGCTATGCTAGCCCTAAAGAGAATGGCTTTGCTGTCTAAAAATGAAAGCTCTGCATCTCTTCCAAGCACTGGTAAGGGTGAGACGCTTTAGGTACTTTCCTCATCTTGACTTTAGTCACTTTACTTTACTTGTGTGACATATTTATTTACTTTTGTCTCCTAGACCTTCCGCTGAGCCCTGAGGCAGAAGATGCACTGGAGTCTCTGGAGCGTAAGATGCAGGGACCACCCCAATTTACCAAGAAACCGGAGGACCAGAAAGTAGCTCGGGGCTCCTGCGCCCGGCTCTCGTGCCACCTAAGTGGTATGCACATACGCTAACACGGTCTTTTCACTCTTTGTCACCACTTAATTATCAACCCGGCCAGCATGCTGGGTGTTTTGGCCTCGTGACTCAAGGTACGCCTTTTTAACAAACCAACAAGGAAAACAGGATCAATGTCTCAACAACCAGTTTCAAAGCTGAACCTTCTACCTTCTACTTAGCTTAAAGCCTAAAAAGAGCCTAATTATGAATTTCCTTCTTTGTGAAAACTCATAGTGAGCAGTAACTGGAGTCGACACAGAAGTGTTGCATTTAGGAAAAGATGGTTGGAAGAAAAATGTAACTGTTAAAGAAGTAAATAACTCTAAAATACAGTCTGTTGTTTATTGTTGGCGTAATTCTAATTGTGAATAACTGTGAAGTCTTTTTGGATATTCTTTGCACTTTAGAGCAAAGAATATCAATTATTTACTATTCATTGATACCAATATTAGAAGATGAGATCTGTAACAGTGACCTGAAACTTTTAATTGTGCATTTATTTATTTTATGCTGTGATAAAAGATAGAAACAAAACCCTTTTTTTTTATTCTGTTCGTTAATTTACGTAATTTCTACTCAAATCTTTCATACTGAAACAGTCTCTGTATGATACTAAAAGATTTGATGACAAGTCACACTTGTTGGCATATTCAGACATGAAAGGCTAAATGTTGACTTGCGTTTGGAGGTGTAAAAACAGCACCAACACCAGATGTCTCACTCCTCTTGTTTTTTTACTGCAGGATATCCTGATCCAGAGGTGGTGTGGCTGTGTGGAGATGAACCTGTAGAAGAATCATCCACTGTCCAAATAGAGTACGATGATGATGGACACTGCACCCTGATTCTTTCCAAAGTTAAAGCAGAGGATGCAAATGTTTACACCTGCAGGGCAACCAATGACCACGGGGAGATATTCTGCACCGCTAAACTAACAGTTTTATAATAGAGTCAGTATATCTATGTATGCAAATGTACAAACATGAGGATATATGGTGAATATATACAGTGAAGAAGCCAAATGAGGAGTGTTCTGAAAAGACCTTGGTGCAACTGAAAGCGTTTATCACACATCACTGCAGATACTTCAGGAAAGGTTCCTGCATGTAGTTACGAAACATTCTGTTTGAGTTGATACTTCCTTATATGTCTTGTAAATATTTATACACTGATTTAAACACGTGGTTTCAGATAATAATGTGAACTATGGATTATAGCCGCACCTGCTGATAAGTTGACATATTAGCTATAAGAGAAGAAATGGCCAAAAATGAAACTGCTGGGGTGAAATTGTGAGGATGTCATCATATTTTTTTCAGTTTTGGTGGAACATTATTAAAATGTCTTTAGTCTAAAATATTTTACTTAAATGAGTATAATCACCCTTCATTTTATTTTTTTTAAAAATGCATCTAAGTCAGGTGTAGTGTAAGAACCTGTGAGAAACTGTGTCATCAAACAAGGGGCAGATTCACAGAGATGTACATTTCAGAAATATTTTTGTAGCAAATAAAGATTGGTGAAATGTCTTATGGTTATTTTTCCTTTGCAACACAAATAGTTTCAATATCACTTCCTTTCTCTCCTGCAAATATCTGCTTCAGTTGTCCTAGAGGTTTCCAAGTATACTTCTCTAGTGCACTTCTCTGTTGATGCCTTTTGATTCTACATAATAATTTGTATTCATCTTAAAAATGATTGTGATCTAAATCTTAAAATCATAAAAGGTAGCCCGAGGAAAACTAGTGATGCTTGACCCACTGTTTGAAAATAGAGGATACATTTTATGAATTTAAAATTCTTATAAAATGTTAAAGCTATCTGGAAAGTAATCCCGTTATTTACTACTCAGGATACATTTCAATGCTATTCAAGATATTCACCTATGTAGATGAAACACAATTTTACACACACACAAAATGCAGTATTTCTAATTTATTTATTTATTTGTGCATTTTCTATGCAAATTATGCTAAATTGCAAATGAAAAAAAAAGAAACTTCCTTTACTGTGAAATAATGAAGAATCATGCTGGCATGCAGAGCTGTTGTATGCATCACATTGTAAAGAGCAGGAAGCCGCTGAATGTGTTGTAGTTCATCGAGTCGTTGTAGACGAGCCTGTTTGGCTCCAGCTGCACAAACACGTTGTCTCCCACTTTCAGAGGGATGACCACGGCGTTGCTGCCCATGTCGTTGATGTCAGACCCACTGGTGTCCCACACTGACGTCAGCCGTTCGCTGTTCTTCATGAGGCTCACAACCGAGTTGGGAGGAGAAGCCAGGTTGTTGAACATGGAGAACCGA
>NW_015113147.1:58946-62057 GCF_001443285.1 Poecilia latipinna | reverse complement strand
TTATAGCTATCACCTGTGTTGGAGAAAACCTTTTTGTACTTGAGTGGGGTAGCGGTGGTAAAAGGTCCTATGTTTCCTGAACCAGAATCCCTGAGAGCTGCTGAAAAAGCCACCTGAGGAGAGCCTGAAAACATCAAAAGCACCACAAATACGTTGGAAAACTGCTATAATTATATTTCATTATAAGGTTGATAAATGTCTTACCTCCAGTGAGATTCTTTAACTCCAGTACTTCTTTTTCGGCGTTTTGCAGTCTGGTCTCCAGAAAAGTAATTTTTTCTGCCATGTTTACAACTTTCTCTCCTAGTTCTCCAAGTTTTTGAGTTACAAACATGAGAGGGCAGATGTTACCGCAGCTGGCTGAACCTGCAACTTGATAAGCTTCATCATTATTCTGATCAGATCCAGAACAAGAGAGACAAAGGCTGAATGCTAGAATCAGAACAGCAATTTTCTTCATGTTTATCACTTCCGGGTTTCTGCTCCTCTCCTCAGATATCTCCGACCTTTTATACCTGCATGTGATAGTGCACAAACGTAGCTCAGGGCTCCTGTGCCCGCCTTTTATGCCACCTCAGTGGTATGCCCCTATCCTTCAAAGATATACTTTCTGCTAAAATTAATTTTGAACTGTCAAAATTTATGGAAATTCTGAAGGTCAAGAACTCTCAAAACTATATTTTCACTTTAAACCCAAACCACTTTTCCATCCTTTTCGTCATCATTGTCATACTTACCTTGCTGTTTTAATCTCTGGATCTAAGGTGTGACAGGTTGTAAAACCAACAAAGACTAATGTCAAAGGTCCTGTTGTCCAGACAATCACTTTCAAAACTGCAAATACCAGGATTGAGTCCAATCGAAAAAAGACATAACCAAAGATGAGATGCTCAATTTCTTTCTTTGTAAAATTTTACAGTAATGTGATGACTGGAATCTATATAAAGGACTTCTATTTAGCTGTAACAAAGGAAAGTAACATAAATATTTTAACTTACTTCACCCATTTATGTAATTTTTAAATTACTCAAAGAAAAAAGTTAGAAAAAACATTTTAAACCGTTTTATGTGCGGCTAATAAAGCAAACAATTTGATGAGAGCCCATTTATCACTAACACTTGTTAGTGTTCTTAAACTTGAAAAGCTAAAGGTTCACTTGCTTCTGAAAGTGTAAAAAAAACAGCACCAACATCAGATGTCTCACCCCTCTTGGTTTTTACTGCAGGATATCTTGATCCAGAGGTGGTGTGGCTATGTGGAGATGAACCTGTTGGAGAATTGTCAACAGTCCAGAGAGATTATGATGACAATGGTCGCTGCACCCTGATTCTTTCAAAAGTTGGAGCAGAGAATGCAAATGTTTACACCTGCAGGGCAACCAATGACAACAAGGAGATATTCTTAACTGCTGAACTAACAGTTCTATAATAGAGACAACATATTTAGGTATGAATAAAGGAATTATCCAGTTATAAAGACCTTTAGTGTCTTTGAAGTGTCCAAAAGTGGGGATTACAAAATATGATGCAAGATGTTTTAAGTTTAAAATTTATCTCAGTAAAAAGATAATTTTTCAACAAACACGCCAATGTTATACAGATCTACAGACAATCTGGACGACATCAAAGCCATGAGAGGAGTTTCCTAAAAAGATAGCCACTGTCTCTCTCTATGGCACAGACACACAACTTCCCATCTTATCTGCATTACAGCTCTTATCTTTTCTGAGGCCTTGAACAATAATGAGATTCAATCTGCTATCAGACACCATGACCTGAATATGGTTTTCTGTTAATCTGGGTGAAGCAAATGAAGAATCAGCCATAAAACTTGTGAAACTTTCACAAGTCTTCCATTGTCATAGTACTATAACCATTACTATTGGCATAAGGGCAAAGTCAAAAACCTTTCACTCTTTCAAAAAGCCTGGGCAACAACAACAAAAAATACAAACCAAAAAGAGAAATCAGACAAGATCCAAAGTTGCAAAGCTCTACTTTTTTAAAACCTAAACAATGTCTTACATTTGTTAAAGGACAAAGGACAGAGTCAGAATCCCCATTCCTCAACCACCAACAAATAAATGCGCTTCTGTTTCATATTGCCCATCATTTACAGTATTACAGCCTGAACCACTGCTAAATAAAAGGGGAGGAGACAAAAATTCTGTATTCACATTCTTAATGTCTTGACTACATTAGATCTCAAGAAAAAAACAAAAAAAAACAACGTTATTTATATATTTACATCCAACAACTCCAAGTCATCCTCCCTGTAGTCAGTTATTTTTTTTTCCCTATTGATGCTGACTGATTCTTCTCAGAACTGCCTTTGGGTGCCTTTCCAAGGCAACACATGTCAAGAAGAGGGTGATGAAGAATAGATGTTATAGCTTAATAAATAAACAAACTTATCTGTGTTTAAACCCTTCCCCGAATACGTCAACACAAATAAAAATGAATATACTCTTCATTTACAATTCTTATAAAAGTTATCTACGAAAAACTTTGCAAAACATCAATTTACACACTCCCACAAAGGGAGGTATTTCTGATTTATTTATTTTCAAAACATTGTGGACAGAGTATGATTTACAAGTTCCTTTATTGTGAAATAATGAAGAATCATGCTGGCATGCAGAGCTGTTGTACGCATCACATTGTAAAGAGCAGGAAGCCGCTGAATGTGTTGTAGTTCATCGAGTCGTTGTAGACGAGCCTGTTTGGCTCCAGCTGCACAAACACGTTGTCTCCCACTTTCAGAGGGATGACCACGGCGTTGCTGCCCATGTCGTTGATGTCAGACCCACTGGTGTCCCACACTGACGTCAGCCGTTCGCTGTTCTTCATGAGGCTCACAACCGAGTTGGGAGGAGAAGCCAGGTTGTTGAACATGGAGAACCGAAAGAAGTACATTCCACTGACCATCGCTGTGAAAATACCTGTGAAAATATGAAGGATTCAAAGAGATGTAAGAAATGCAACAATTAATGTGAATAAGTTGTTTATCCTTTTTTTTGTATACAATTCTTTCTAATATTGTACACACCTGTTGAAGGATTATAGCTATCACCTGTGTTGGAGAAAACCTTTTTGTACTTGAGTGGGGTA
>NW_015113147.1:48759-55877 GCF_001443285.1 Poecilia latipinna | reverse complement strand
AGACCCACTGGTGTCCCACACTGACGTCAGCCGTTCGCTGTTCTTCATGAGGCTCACAACCGAGTTGGGAGGAGAAGCCAGGTTGTTGAACATGGAGAACCGAAAGAAGTACATTCCACTGACCATCGCTGTGAAAATACCTGTGAAAATATGAAGGATTAGAAAAACTGAAAAGAATATACCACTTAATATGGATTTGACTGTTTTTTTGTTTTTTTTTTCTATTTGCCTACATGTCTTCCTAATGCTGTACACACCTGTTGAAGGATTATAGCTATTGCCTGTGTTGGAGAAAACCTTTTTATACTGCAATGGGGTAGCGGTGGTAAAAGGTCCTATGTTTCCAGAACCAGAATCCCTGAGAGCTGCTGAAAAAGCCACCTGAGGAGAGCCTGAAGACATCAAAAGCACCACAAATACATTGGAAAACTGGACATGACGTGATTATATTTCACCATAAAGCTGGAAAATGTATTACTCTACCTGCAGTGAGGCTCCGTAACTCCAGAACTTCTTTTTCAGCGTTTTGCAGCCTGGTCTCCAGAAAAGTAATTTTTTCTGCCATATTTACAACCTTTTCCCCCAGTTCTCCCACTTTTTGAGTTACAGATGTGAGAGAACAGATGTCACAGCAGCTAGCTGAGCCTGCAGTCTGACAGACTCTGTGATTCTCATCAGTTCCAGGATCAGAAAGACAGAAGCCGAATGCTAGCATCAGAATAACAATCTTCTTCATGTTTGCTGCTTTTAAGTCTCTGCTCCTCTCCTCAGACGTCTCCAGCCTTTTATGCCTGCTGGCTGCATGTGATGTTACGTAAAAGCGTAAAAGCCGGTTTCACAAAACTCCAGGAACTGTTGCCTGTCATGTTGATTGATTTTGGAAAACCCCACTAAAATTCAAACACTTTCCTCCCACAGCAGGTAATTTTTAAAGAAGTAGGTCAAGTTATTGTGCATGTCAGTTTGAACTATTTCTGAACTTATAGTTCTTATCATAAACCCCAATCAGGTCTTCCTGTCAGTTTTTTCTCACTTTAAAACCTAATCGAAAAAGGAAAAAGTACTAAATAACACATTCTTTGTGAATATTCCTAAAAACAAAATCCAATCTAGTACTAAGGATGGACATCTTTGTGTTCAAGCACTAATTAGTTGGGAGACAGGTCAACCTTTTCCCAACTATTCCTGTAAACAGTTGTTTTTTCCCCCCTTTTCTTTGAATGCTTACCCAACAACGAGTTAAATGGTAAAGATTACAAGTGCGATAACCTGACCTTTGTTTCTTTACTGGCGTCATGCTGTGATTGGTCACTGGACAACAAACAGTTCTAGTTACACTATAAAAAATAAGATCAGAATCAGTTCTCAAAGGAGTTTTAACAAAAACTTTTATTTGATTTATTATTGTCAGCAAAAATAAATAAATATGTACAGAAATGTAAATAAATTATAATCTGGCTCAAAAATAAATACAGTTTGAGTATGTTCAATTTACATATCAATAAAATATCTAGGTGTGTGCAAACAGGAGAACTGGTCTCAGACGAGAGTCAAGTGTTGACCATAGTCAAAGCAGCATGATGAGGTTTTGGTTTTGGTAGTAGCCCAGGAGGATAAGGACACTGCAGAGGTCAGAGGTGGTTGCTAATAGCTGCACGGCTCCTCAAGGAAGCGACTGGCTTGTTTCTGTAAAGAGTCGCTGCGTGGGACTCGAAGGCACTGACCATTTGCTTCACAACTTCGTCGAAGAACACGGAGGCCAGCTGAGAGTGCAGCAGAGACTTGAACTCAAAGGACACCTGCAGGAGAAAGAAAAATTAAAATCTTCAAAAGTTAAAAACTACAAATGATCACAAAATCTGCATCCTTGAATGATATTTAGGCTTCGGAAGTTCAGGACTATCAGAAGCCAAAGATTCTCCAAGCTTAACACGAACTGGTTTCTGGTTAATCTTGGTGTAATCAGTGCCGACATTGAGGCCAAACTCCTGTTGGCAGCTCCTTAATGCGCTACATTTACTTCTGCTGCATTCTTACACAACACCAGCAACGATGCACTACACTAAATTTAGAGCATAATGAGATTTCATTCAACACTTCCTCTCCGCCAGTAATCCATTCACAACAGTACGGAAAGAAAAGATCAAAAGTAACAACTCCAAGGAATGGAGTCTGATCTCTTAATTTCTTCCCTTTAAATCAATGTCCGAGCCCTTTTAAGTATTTATAGCCATTCTGGATATTTTCTGGTCTTTGCTTAACTCACAAAGAAGAAGAATAATCTTATTCACAGAAAAGTACTTACAAAGAAATCCACTTTGCAGGATCCTGGGAGGTCTTTGGCTCCAGGGGCAAACCTCCACACCGTTTCAAGATGGCTGAAGAGTGATCCATCAGAGCACACCGCCTGATTTGGACACAAGCAATGTGTCAATGCTGAAAGTTAACAAGCTAATCACTACACCACTCATGAGAACTATTAAAAAGAAGCATTGTGCATTATAACTGTAAATTAATGACGATTTAAAAACATTTTAAACTATAAAAATCCCAGTCAATCTAAGGACTTACTCTAACTTGGTGGTTAGGAACAAAAGTGAGCTCAGATGTGTAACGCTCTGTGATGGGAGGGAAACCAATTTCAAGCTCTGCCCGGACGTTTCCCTTCGGTCCCTTCAGCATTCGAGACTTCTTGCACCAGGGAACAAAATACTTGTACTCCTCTACGTTGGCCACCACCTTGTACATCTCTTCTGGAGTGTACCTGGACACACAGTTACATAGCAAATCATCTAATTAATTTAAATCCCTTTCCGTTAGAATGTTTCATGGTTTTGATATGGTTACAAAATAATAGATGGTAGCCCCAACAAGATTATTTATTTTTTTTATTATTATTATTACTATGATCATTTCAAACTGTTTAAATTGGTACTCACTCCAATATCCTGCTCTCCGTGTACTCCATCCTGCGGGTGTTGATGGGAGCAGCCAGGCTGATGAAGGTGCGCCTGGTTGTCCTCATGGGGGTTGCAGGGCAGAGCTGAAGGCTGGCTCGCCTCTCTGTCAGGATCCCACAAGATCCCAAGTGTCTAAAGTGGAAGAAAACATGTATTTCTGAACACATTCACGTCAAGTCTGTGGCTAATACTTCAGAATAACCCCTTAGAGGATATTTACTTATTTCATTTACTCAATAGAGTAAACCACCAACTGAAAAAAAAATAAATAAATAAACTCGCTTTAATTATAATCTGCTAAATTGTGAACATGGCAAATGCATGCTTTGAATAAATCAAAGAAAAAGTTATTTAATCTCCTCCATGCACTTTCTATTTAATAAAGAAACAAGATTTAAGATGATGAAGCAAAATCATTAAAAGAAAATGAATGCTTAGGAGGAGCATCTCGAGTGGAAAAAGTCGCACTCACCTAAAGTGTGCTCTTCTGCTGTTTCCACGTACAGCCTTTAAAAGTGTGCCGTCCTTCATATCCACCAGCGCCTTGAACAGCAGAGAAGTCGTTCTTTTGGTCATTCTGTATTTTTACACCAAATACCTCGTTTCACAAACTAACCGGTAAAACCATGCCAGCAGCTGCTGCGCGAGCGCCTTATACTCACAAATGGGGCGTGTCGATGCTACCAAATAAGGAAATGTCTTACGTAACGCCGCCCCGTCATCGGTGTTGACCAATCAGAATACGCATGGGTGGTTTTTAAATGATACGTTTTAAAAAGGTGGGTATACGCACAAATTCCAAAAGTAGTCATAAATCACAATTTCAATGTTTTTGCAGCATAATATAAAAGTCTGTCTAAGATAAACTTTATCTTTGAATGCACATGTATGAGTAATTTATAGATAAAAGGAAGAAAAATGTCAAAATAAAAAAACAAAATAAGTCACTTCTTTTGGTAGTACTGTGCCTGTTTTACCCTAGCGAGCCTGGCAAAATAAGATTTTTTTGTTTATTTGTGTAAATGTTGTGCAGTTATAAATGTAATCTATGCATGGTTGGTCTGCTAATTAGATTGTCTGATTTTTTTATTTTCAATTTAAAGTAGAACATTTTCAACTGAAATGAAAGCTGTTTTTATAGTGAAAAACTGACAATCACAAATTGTAATTTGCTTGAATTAAACCATCTTTTATATAACAAAACTTAAATGTACCAGCAAAGCCTTCAAAAACGGATTCATTTTCTCATATTTTGACACTTATCCCATCAACTGGCACTATGAACGTATACGACACACTGTGACGTTACTGTCCCTGCATATGGTAGTGGTTAGTAATCATTGAGATTGGATAAACAATGTAATGAAAGAATGTGACAAAACCTCTTTTGAAATGTCCTCTTCCGAACTCAACCAACCAATACCCAGCCCTGGATATAAAATTAATTTTGTCAAAAAATACCTCGGTTCAGATACAAAACTGTTAGGGAAAAAGAGTTTTGAAATAAGACTATTTCAGGACATTTGTGGTAATAATCTAACAGGATCAACAACTCATCTATTTACCTTTAATCTACGTACATAGTTACCTAAATCCTATAAACCACTAGACAGGAAAGAGTGAACTGCAACTAAATCACATGGCGTTTGGCATCCAGTGTATGAATGGCATTTAAAGAATTTTCCACTCACAGGACAGAATGAAAGTCCAGCAGGTCAATGACCTGTACATGATGAACCTGGACTCTGATATGACGCGGCAGCAGAGGTCACGAAACTGACTGGAGTAATAATTAAACCAGACACAAAAAGAAAAAAAAATAGCACTCAAGCATTTGATTTATTTAAAATATCTTGGAAAAAAATGTTGTCAAGTCATCTCTCCAGACCGAATGTGAAAAATTATTTGTTGCAGCACCTTAAATCCCAGTAATATAGATCCACATAATACATTACATTCTAAAGAGCTCACATGTCTATAAGTGCTTTTATCTTAAAGGGTTGTGAGCTAACACGGCCAAACTTGTTGCAGTTGAATCCAAAAAAAGGATCCTCGGAAAGGAATTAGAGCACCTGAT
The DNA here is from genome assembly GCF_001443285.1 of Poecilia latipinna. NCBI lineage: Eukaryota > Metazoa > Chordata > Actinopteri > Cyprinodontiformes > Poeciliidae > Poecilia > Poecilia latipinna. Next base: position 50,840 of record NW_015113147.1, on the reverse strand, counting down.
CAGGAAAGGATTTCAGAGTCTCAGTCAGGCATGTCAAAAAATAGGTCAGATACGCAAGACGTAGATGTATAGACAAGACAACCTGACTCATGTCAGAAGAGGACACGCTAATCCCCTGACTGAATTAAACATTACAGCGTGAACCACTGTCTACTGAGACTTTGATCCATGAAACCTTGTGCAACAATTTAATGTCTCAGCAGTTTGTTCAAATATACCTTAAAATTAGTAAAATTCGGATTAGACAAATGTCTGTAAACATTTTTTGACTTCTAACCCTGTTCGATTCTTGCTGAAAGAGAAAGGAGTTGCAGGAACCCTTTGTTTCATATAGCTTTGATTAAAAGTTCAATTGGATTTCTTTGTATTGTATTTGTTTTTGGCTGACGTCCTGTCACAGGCCTTTCACTAAGTACACTGAACATCTCATGATGCAGTGATGCAATGCAGGCTGTTTCTTTGAAACGTTGCCCCCATATTTGTGCTTTTAGTGGAGCTGGCATGAATGCATTAACAAAAAAAAAAACAAAAAAAAAGAAACAGTTATACAAATTATGTCTAACACAATTTGTGGAAGTGTTTGCACCTTTAAAGGGAGCGATTGCTTTTCACTTTAGGATCAGGTCGGTTTGGATAACTTTTGCTTTTATAAGTAAAAACTGCAAAATGCCCACATGCAAATACACACATACATACATGCATAATTTTGTATGTATGTGTGGATATTATTATAACGTGACACCCAATAATTATTCCAGGTTTTTGGTCTTTACATAGACCATCGTTCAGCCAGTCTTTGCTTCTTGCCTTAAAATGGGACAGATTTTTCCGTGTGTTAAAAATAGCAAACTACAGTCCCATAGGTACATTTTTAGAAAATTTTCAGTTTCAACAATCTAATGCAAGAGCCTAGCATGAAGCACTGCAATCCCAGAAAAAATATGGAATGTGAGATAAAGGCTTTGTTGAAATAAACTAATGTAAAGGTTGTGGAATGACTTAAAACAAGATACGTAATCCTTATCAAATATTACTCCACAAGCAATAACTCAGACAAATATAGAATGTGGAGTTGCATTTTTTTTTTACAAACTCCTCTTATGAAACTCACTTCATCACCTTTGCCACAGAAGCTAAAATTGGAAAAAACAAACACTATTCTTTTCACTTAGGCCAAGGTTTGCAGATAAAGTGGTTACTTGATTGAAAGAGCAACATTTCTGCAGTTATTGGTCCTCATCTGCAAAAATGAGCTTGCTCATAGTTTTGATGTATTCCATTCCATCTGGTTCTGTGACCTTCAGTTGGGTAAGAGGAGGCATGACGCTGTTGGTGAAGTATCTGAATGCAGGACTGGTGGAATGGATGGCATCTAGAAATACCTGGAAGAAAAGAAAAACAAAGACATGAGGAAACAGTCGTTACACCACTGCAAGTGAAGACGTTATTACTGAATTATTTACAAAATTCAACAGTAACTTTCCTTTTAAAGAATTCAGTTGTTTATCTAACCTGTAACTAACTAAGAATGTCTGATCTGTTGTGAAGAAAATGCACTGTGTTTAATAAGAGTCTTATTAACGTTGATGTGGGTGAAATGCAAGAGTTTTATTTTTTCATGTTTTCATGAACTTTCCTTTGTTTTGCATTGTTTTACGTCTGCTGGGTTTAAATCAGTCACATATTTTATTATTGTAAACTTCTTCATTTAAAAAAAATAAAAAATGCTGTTATTGGAAATATAAAAAGTACATTTTCTTCAGTTGTTTGTATAACATGAAAAGCATTCACTTTCTTTATGTGCAGCTCATTGTATCTTTACACCACTGGAACTTAGGGAGGGTTTAGAGATAAGGATGTAGCTCTCGTCTGTTTTCAAGGTTTCAAAGATCTTGTCAAAAAATCTTTGAAGAGTAACAATGCTGCTGATCGGAGCTGGAAAGGTGGGCAAGAAGCATTTGTGAGAAGTATAAAAAGGTGGGTACGTGTAGTTTTAGGATTTTATATAAGATTCTGAGGTTGTTAAAGAGGAATTTTTAATGTGTGGATTGTGAGCGAAAGACAGAAAATCAGCGTAGGGC
>NW_015113147.1:44158-44474 GCF_001443285.1 Poecilia latipinna | reverse complement strand
AGGTGTTGATTGTATTTTTGAACCCTTATTTATTTTGAAGTGTTGATTTTATTTTTGAACCCTTATTTATTTTGAAGTGTTGATTGTCTGAAAGACTTTAGACATGAATTGCCCCATATGGGGATTGAACCAACAACCTCAGTATTACCAGCACCGTGCTCTAACCTGCTGAGCTAACCTACCTTACAAACTGTTGAGTTTCCATGGATTTAAGAAGATCTTACATGATCTTACCACAATGAAGATTTGATAAAGGTGCTTATATTCTAATGTTTTTCAAAACAACATACATAATATTTTATTTTCCAGAGATTTT
>NW_015113147.1:0-39466 GCF_001443285.1 Poecilia latipinna | reverse complement strand
TGGTGTTTAATTTATTTTTAACATTGTATTTTTATACATTTACAATCAGGGAACAACTGTTTCGCACTTGTGCCTCTTGGGAAATGCTACATCTCCATCGGAGCACGAGCCACCAGATTTAAAAGTTATTTTTATCCAAGTGCTATTTGGCACAGAACGCCAAATGAGACTTTTATAGTGCATTTTTATGGTGTGGCTGTCTATCGGTGGTGTGATGTGATTTAATTTTATTGCAGCTTCACACCATGTAATTTATTTTACAATGCCTTGTTTGGTTTTTCTGGTGTGCTGGTCTTGCTTAACATCTGTTGTTGTAAATCATGCAATGATAACAAAGGTATTTGATTGTGAGTGATTTTTAGCTTCTTTCTTGGCTGCTGGAGAAATTGTTCACAGCAGACAGGAGAGAAAAAACTTTCAGTGAGCTACACATTCAAAGATTTTTTTTTTTTCTCAAACATTTCTCCACTGCAACATTTTTTTTTATGTCATAACCAGTTCTTCAGCATTGAGACTGAAGAACTGGACATATGTTACGGCATCTTTAGCTTATTAGATGTGTTAATGAGAAAAACTGCACACCTCGACAATATCTTCAGTGTCCTGTGCAGCATTTTGGAAAACCATGCTGCAGTGTTGCAAGTATTTCTCATACAAACTGATCGTTCGGCCATCAACCTGTTGCAGAGATGGATCCCCAAGCTCTGCCTTCTGCAGGTTAATCAAGAAGTCACTGTTGACCGGACCACACTCAATGAGACTGACTCTGGAAGAAAAAGAAAAGAATCAAAAATATACAACTTAGATTGTCCTTATGTAAATTTACGATTATTGAACAATACACACTTTTATTTTCAGTATTTCTGTCAGGAGTGGTGATGTGGCCGTTAAAACTCACTGTATGTTAAAGTGTTGCAGGAGGACAGCCAGACTCTCACATGCTCCTTCAATTGCAAACTTACTGGCACAGTACATCTCATTAAAAGGCAGACCTGCGAGGGCATTAGAGTGTGTTATTTTGGAAATGTTAAGCAAAAGCTAACAAAAATCGAAGTAACTTGACATTCTTAATCCCTTTCTTAGTTGATTATCTCACCATGAAGCCCTCCGGTGCTGCCCGTGACCAGAATGCGGCCCTGACCTTGTGCTTTCATTCCTGATAAGAACACCTGAATGGTCTGGATGGTGCCAAGAAGGTTGACCTCCAGAATACGCCTCATTGTGTCTAAGGACTGAACCTCTAGGGGTCCCATCAGACCCACACCGGCGTTACACACTGTAAATGAAGAATAAGAGGGAATTATGTGAAAACTGAAAGCAATCCTAACTGAAAGAGATCAGACAGCCACGGGAACAAACCCAGAATGTCCACCCGTTTCTCCACAACTTTGTCCCGTGCCGTCAGGATGGATTGTCTATCAGTCACATCCATTTGAAGTATTTCCAACGTATCCCGGTGCAGATCTTTTACACACTCTAAAAGACGTTCTTTCTTGGCCAGGTTCCTCATGGTGGCATACACTAAAGAGAGTGCAACACCCATGTTTTTGTTTTAAACAAAATAACTGCACAGAAAAGTGAGGGATTGGCAACAAACTTGACAATAAAACCTGACAGAATGACAAGTTATTTATTGCTATCCAGTAGCAGAATGCCTGGCTCCGTTTTGAGTTAGTCCTGAGCAAAAACCTCTCGAGATCATGACTGAAAGATGTCGGCTGTGGTTACCTTTGAACACTTTGCTGGAGTCAGAGGCCAATCGAACGGCCAAGCTGAGTCCGATCCCAGAGGAGCATCCTGTGATCAACACCACCTTCTTCTCCATCGACATGCTGGTGTCTCAAAAATGTCCCGGCTGAAAAGACAGATCTGCAGCTAAGTACAGACGATCAAAGTGAGTCAAACGATGTGATGGGGGGCTGGTGAAAAGTCTTCTCAGATCATCACAAGGCCACACGTCCTCAACCATCTGGAGTTCCTTAATTAAATCTCATGTCCTTGTTATTTTGGCTTGTTTTGGTTTTTGGAGGGGAGATGTGTGGGAAACTGAACCTTGTTTTTTTTTTTTTGTATGTGCCTTGCCAAAATTCCTGGCCACATCAGTAACAATAACAAGAGTATATGAGATTACGATGGTCTGAGCTCTAAATGTTTAAAACAGTTGGATTAGCACTGTCACAGTTTCAGTGTTGCCACCAGGCACCAGATGGCAGCATAAGTTCATAATGGCACTCTTATAACAAATAGGCTATGTTTCATTGATAAAAAGACAACAATGGAGGGCCTAGTGGGTTTTATGCTGACACTGTAGTAAAGTGAATATATCTGATTTGCAGATCTACCATTACTTTGCGATGAGTAATATAGGTTTAGCACATAATTGTTTGACTATTGTTTTCATATCTGGTTTATAGAGCAGTCTCTAAATCTGCTCTAACGTATGACAGCTTCAAAATCATCAGTGAGATGGATAACTGTAGCAAATGCAAGTTTAACACAATGAACATACGACTTTTCTAGCTGATTAGAAGGAAGGATACACTGAAAAAACTAACAAGAAACGTTTAATCTAATATGACTTGGAGATCAAACTTTTTTTTTTTTTACATTTGAACTGCTACCAGCAGCTCAGGATCAAACATATCCCTCATTGTTTTTAATTAATTTAATCAAGTAATAATACAAAAAATCTGTTTATGTGCATAAAGATGAGTTACCACTAGGTGGCCTCTTGTACAAACTATAGATCTGTCAGTGGGGCTCCCTGACTAATCTATTCTTTCCCTGGGCTTTGTTTTGCATGACTGTGACAGCAAATCCTAACACAAAACAAAATGTTAAATCGAAAGCTTGCTCTCCGTGCAGAAAAAAAGTTGTTGTTTTTTTTCTTTTTAAGTTCAGACTAAGCTGGATATGTTTGCTGGTTCTGTGAACAGTTCCATTCTGGCCATTGTTACATGACAATGCTGCAGTAATTGTTTTGTTTTTTAAGAGCAGCTTCCATACTTACAAAGCTGCTCGGCAGCCACATTTGAAAAGAATTTCTTTTTCTGATGGGAGCAAACCGAGTAGGAATTTCCTGCCATTTTGTTGCGTTCCTCTCCTTGAGATGGCATCAGTTTGGCTGCTGTCCCGGAGTCTGCAGGACAGATAACAGTGAGCCTTGAGCCTCTCTGAAATTTCTGCAACTCCCTTGCATTGTTTTAAGCTTTTGAACTGACTGACCTTAGAGGGTTTTAGCTGTTCTATGTCTTGCAAAATGGGAGAAGTGGGGGTGTCCAGTTGACCTACAGAGGCCAATTGTTCTGGAATATGATGTTTCATCATTATAATTGATGGTAAAGTTGTACATAAGCAGATTGCACTACTGAAAAATGATGACGATGAGTTGATAGGCGAGTAAGGGAACAGAAAATGATATTCTGTTCAGCTTTGTTTAATATTTAGTCACTTTTACCTCTGAACACAATCAAGCCGGTCTGAGTCGTTTGGCCTTCGATCCATTCTGGCAGGCTGGTGAAAGCATGAGCAGTTTTGGAAGCTTTCTGCTGCACATGACCCACAGTGTCTCTGAGGCCCAATAATTACCGAGAGGTCCACTGGAAGTGCACAGTGACCCAGAAAAAAAACATTAAAATTACTCTCTGGCAAGACTAACCCACATCACAAGGGCAAGGGCAAGCAGACTTTTGAAAATCTTACAGCTGTGAAATGAGAGCGGAAGAGAGAGGAAAGTTATTCTATTATCCCACATGCACCGCCACATGTCTTTGTGGCATTTTTCAGAACAAAAAGGGAAGAAAATGTGAGACTCGTTTTAGACATTTGATGCAGAAAACTGCCACGCTGAAACCGCTTTGCAAACAGTTTAGTGCTGGAACCAAAAATGCTCCGCAGCAACATGAAATCTGTGCGTTTTTTATGTTAATGTTGTGAAAGAACAGACACATGAATGCATGCACTCACAGAATCAGATCTGTACTGTAGTGAGGCAACAGATGCAGATGTGCTCAACAGGAAGCCCCATGTGAAAGAACTGAGCAGAAGTGAAACAACTACAGACATGCTGAGGTGAATGTGGTGAAGTTAAATGTCACGCCATGCCAGACAAATGTTGATGAAAGTTTTTGGTCCATAACCAAAAACTTCTTCTTTTTTTTTTTTTTTCCTGTGAACAGAATTACCTCATAAGACTTTAAATTTTAATAAATCCACCTTTTGAACCTGATAAGAACATTTCTTTTCCTGACGTCATTTTGTGACGATCGCTGGGATCCCGGTATGAGGATGGAGAGCGGCTTTCTCGTAACTGGAATGCTGAAAAGCAGCAAACATATGTTCCATTCGATCGTATCAAGAATGGCGTGAAGGTGCTGGCCTTTGCTGACCTGAAAATATTACATGTTTGTAATTCTTTTCTGACAGCACAAGTGGAAAATAGAAACAAAAAGTTCATGCTACAACAGCGTGTCACTGATCAATAGCATTCCTTTCTGTTTGCATGACATGTTTTATGTTACTGTAAAAATATGGCCGCCTGATAAGGTAGGGTTCGTGTGTATGTGTGCCTTCACCGTGGCATCTATTTCTATGACAACAAAACAAGTTTGTATATTAGCAAACATACCACTGGATGTGGAATGTGTGGTATGTGGTAATAGCACCTTTACTTTTCGTTTACTTTTTTCCTCACAAAAACATTTCAGATAATTTTTAAAATTTAAAGAAGGATAACCTGAGAAAATAGATAAAAAAAGGTTGTTTTTTTAACAATGAAAGGAATGCTTGGATTTATTTTGATGGAAAAAACACTAATGGATGTTCACCTCTGACTGGCTGAAGAATTAGGAGTGGCCTAGTCAAATTAATCACTTAATTAATAAATTAATTCATTAACAAATTATGTTTGTGATGCTGTGGCATAGCCTTCTCGCAAAGTCAAGAATTAATCTTTTTTTCTGTTGTTAAACAGTATTTGATTACCTGAGGTATCTAAGTGGGACAACAAAGCAAAAACAACAGAAATACCTAAAGGAGTGTTTGTTCACAACACTGTGGTAAGTAAAGGAAAACATTTTCTAATTTAAACACTAGGGAAAAGTTAAACGGTTCAACTTCAATACCCTACTAAGTGTGATTTATACAAGTTCACTTGGAAATAAAGCAGATATTCATCAGCACTTGACACGAAGAACCTTGCATTCTTGCTGTGGGACCACAATGTCTGCGGACACTTTCATTCCACTCTAAAGCCATAGTTCACTCTTCAAATTAAGATGTGTTTTTTATATATATATATATATAAAAATATATACTTACTTCTGCAAAGATTTTGATATATGAGATCTATGTAGGTTTATGGCGCTATGATAGACGTGAGCTTTGACGTCAGCTGCAACCCCGAGGGCCGCTGGTTGACCTTTTGGTTTGGCTGTCACCCAGACATGTTTGTATATGTAGCCTCAGTGCTCCAGGAAATAGCAGGGGTTTTGTCATGGGAAATGTCCCTTGAATCAACTTCTATCACCGTGTTACTTTGGACGTCCAGTCCCTTCTCTCCTGGCCTTTAGGTATTCAAATCTGTCTGTCAGGGACCAGACTTACCCTGGGTTTGACCAAGAGCTTTGATATCATTACCTCAGCTCATGTAGGAGTTTGTAGGAGACAATCAGTGCTTTTGCATTCCACTCGCAGTTCGCCCCACACAGAGAGGGGTTTTGTTTTGACGATGAGCACAAATGTATCTGAGCTGTGTATCGAAAACTAGTACCTTCTGCAGACTTTTTGAGATAACATACCGCCGGCGCCCTCCAGAAAAAATTGATATTCAAACTTTGATATAATCAGTGAGGATTTACTGCGTCACACCTGAGAATGTTCGCTTGCATAGAAGAAAGACAAGTCGCTCAAATTTTCAACAAAACACTATATAGATGCACCTTAACAATGTTGCCCCAGAATGGCCTCCAAACTTTTTTCCATGTTCATGTTTTTGTTTTTTGCTCCAGGTGCAGGAGGAGCACGCCAACAACACCAGGCACCAGGGCCACACCTGGGATGTGGTCATGCAAAGTGGTGGATGGAATGCAACTGAGGTGACTGATTCATCCTGGAATTTACCTCAAAAGGCATAAAGAGGAGTCAGCATTAAAGTCAACAAGGCATTAGCATCGGTCTCACCATCTATTGTATTTCTCACAGGGAACTCTTTTTTTTGTTTTCATTTCCACCAAATGACTATGTCTGTGCATTCCTGTGTTCCTGGAGAAAGTGATGAAATCAGTGGCACTCCTGTCCCTCCACCTGGTTACCTCTGTTTATATGTCGCCCTGAGAACGCGGTTACTAAGCGTCCAGACAAAACATGCTTTGTGTTCCCAAGCATGCCAGTAAGGGGAAAAAAAAAAAAAAAAAGTCCCTCTCAGACAAAACAGCACACATTATACATATCAACTAATTTGCATGTTTCTCTCACAAATGCCTCTGCCTCTTGTTTTCCAAAGCTATTTCCTGTGATGTCATATATTCGACAGATCTACTTCCTCCCATGCGCTAATTTATTCAGGGGGTTCTGTGGCTCAGGTGTGCCATCTTTACGTGTGGATTTTGAGGCCTCGTTCCCTATCAGTATTGATAGTTTCCAGGATACGCTGCCTGTCTTGTTGGCTTGCGTAATCCTTCTTTCTAAGAGAAGCTGTAGTAAAATTTAATGACTCTTCCCTCAGATAACTGTGAGAACACACCACTGAAAGGTCAACGGCACAGTTGTGTAATCACTCCATCAACTTTCAGTGCCCGGGAGCCAAGTTTTACATCCCTGTGGCCTGCAAACTTGCAAAATATCCATCACTATGAGCACCTTTTTCTCCCCTCTTCTCTAATTGATGTCTTTGATGGATCATTTTTTCCTTTGCATGCTCTCGGCACAAGACCAGTGCGTCCCACACCCTCAACGGTTTACTGCTAATCCCTGTTATTATCTCAGCAAATACTTTTTTTTTTTTTTTCACATGACCGAATAGAGAGAAATGCTGTCGGTCTTCATTTCTGGAATACCCTTTCTTGCTTATCATTGTTTCGGTTTTGTCTCTTTGCTTTTCCGATAAGCCAGGTTCCCTGTTGTTACCTGTGAAACAAATATAGACGTAGTTGTAAACAGAAACTGATATAAATCGCTACCCCATATATCACACGTTGGTCTAACAGTTTATTTGTAGTGTTTCGGAATAGCATCTTTGCTTCATGGTCTGTTTGTTTTTCTGCTGTGCTTCCTGCTGTGGTTTATGACTATTTTAGTTTAGAGCCGAGGGAAGACAACGCTTTTCATTTAAAGGTTAAGCTGTAAAATCAAAGGAAGAAGTTCTACAATGCAACATATTATTCTTTAAGCATTTTTATGATGTGTTACATGAGTTCAAGTTAGTTTGATTCCCATTGGACGGTTTTCCAGAAGATTGTCATTAGCAAGAGTCTTACATTAACTTTTAGTGATTTTATTTGAATTAACCAACCTTTTTAAATCGTGAAAAGATGACAACTGTCCAATTTTTATTTTAATTGGATGCATAAGTTTTAATTTATAGAGAATTTTCTCTAACCCACATTATCACTTTTATGCATACAGACCCAAATGTGCACACACCCTTCATCTGGTGTGTGATTAAATATTATTTACAAAAATGTAGCAACTTTTTGTGGCTATTTACAATTTTCTGTTATATTTGACCACTCTTCTTATCAGATTTGAAAAAACGAATTTAAATTTGCTGTGGAGGGGGCACAGTTGTAAGGTCTGTTGCCTTACAAAAAATAACGACGGCCATCTCTCCGAAAATAATTAATAAGGACAAATATCGGATGTGCCTTGGTAACACGCTGTTGCCATCTTGTTACAGATCTCTGACAAACAATGCGTCTATATAGAGATTAAAGGGCTTCTAGACCAATCAGAGGCAAGCTGGGAAATCAGCCCCGAAAAGAGACATCAGTGAAAAACAACACAAATTCCTCAGTAAGTCTTTTAGGGTTTAGTGTCTGTAGTAAGAGTTTATCTCTGTTGCCCCTTCTTTTAAGAGCCAGCAAAACTTCTATGTCTTGAAATTTCAAGGTGTAAATATGACGGCCGGCTGTCATGAAGTTTCTGTTAACACATTTCTAGCATCTCTCAGGCTTTGGCCAGTTTGGTTTTCATCTGACGTGTGAAACATGGGTATGCTTGGATATATACTAACAGGACAATTATTCCAAACGTATATTTATGGTCAGGAACGAAAAAGGAGGCTTATGTTAAGCGTCTGGATTGGCCCTGACCTCAATACTAATAAAAATTTATATGGTTAAACGATTAGCCTGAGCCTGGAAACCTACAAATTTGTGGAGCGGTCATGAAATCCTGAAAGAATTATACCTGAACAGAAGCTCGGTGGCTGCAAGATTATGAGACAAATTAGAGAGTATCCACAAAATAAATAAATGAATAAATCAAACTTACACACACAACTCATATTTTCAACAATTATCAAAATTGCATGTTGTACAGGAAAAACATGTGTACATGTGTATTTTCTCCTGTGTGATTAGTAAAAGTTTTATGCATTTAACTGTCTCTTTATACCAGTGAAAAATGGGATAGGCTCTGCTTATGGTGTATAACTCTCACTGAAGCTCTCCCAGTTAAAATTTACTGTCTAGATGTTTTTTTTTTTTTTTTACATAACAAAGAGCAAATAAAGAATTGATTAGCCATAAAACATAGCATGCATGTTTGACTAGAATATTTATGTATCTGTTACTATCTTTAAAAATGAAAAGGATGTTACATAAATTTTTTTATAGATGACAAGAGATAAAGATGATCTGCACATCATTCCCAAAGTCCATCTGGCTCTTATCACCTTCCAACATCATTTCCTTGACTAAAACGGCCGAGTCGAGGAGTCTGGTCCCTGAAGTATGCCTGCGCTTACTGTAAATGGCATTACGTGCTTATCACACATCACTCTCCATTAAGTCGTGTCAGTAGTGGGGATGCTGCAGATTTAGGGGAGTTTTTCTCATATCCACGACTTCCACTAATGGACTTCTGAGACTCTTCAGAAGTGATAAGAGGCAGAGTCAAAGGTTAAGGTACATTTCAGCAGTGATCGAATGGGTCACGGTGACTTCCTGGTAAATATCTCATATTTCTCTGCAGTAGATGGCAGATGAGTCTGTCAGACAGTCAGAACAGAGGTCAGAGTGAAGCTGTGGGAAACGTGCTGTGCTGCATGATCCTCTGCGAACTGCTGAAGCTCAAATCACCCTGCTTTATCTAGGGCAAATATTTTGTAGCCAATTTATCATACTTTATAATTATTACATAAAAATGTCCTCCACTATAATTTGGGCTTTGTGGGAGTCGTTTTCTGCGGCGGCAGCAGATATATGGTGTTTAGCAGCTGGAAAATGTAGTTATGCGATCATCAGCTACTTCTGGTTAAACGAGATGGGTATTTTTCCATGACTTCTGCCACAAGGTGAAGCCCAAAGCAAAGCAGTATGCGAGGCAATTCTCAAGAAGTGCAAGTCGAGTATTTCAAGGCATGGCTGCCTTATACGGGCATCATTCAAAGTTGATTGTCCAGTTTGACAACGTGCAAGATTCCTGCTCAGTTTCTGTTTACCGGGTTGTTTTATTTTAGGATGGTGGCTGGATTAGACCGTCTCAAAGGATGGGTGGTGCTAACACCCTTCGTGCCATTACAATAAACTGAAAACTGCTCTGTCAGTTGGGAATATTTGTCACTGACTTGAGAGATTCCTTTTAGTCCTTACGGAAAATGTTCCCACCTTGCCTTCCCAACCCTAAGTCTGTCATTATTTCTTCTGGCTAAGACATATTTTTGCCCTCTGGAATATTTTTTTTCCAATCTTTTTAATTGACAAAAGTAAACAAAAAATGAATTTGGCTTTGTTAATTACTCACACAGACACAACTGGGCCTATCTTAACACACACCACATTTCTGACACCAACAATAACTTGCACTTATTTATCATATATGAGAGTAACTGTATAATCCACAGACATCATTTTAAGTTGAACAACAACACAACGTCACACGCAAAGAGATCTTGTTATACCTGTATTAGATAATCATAGATGTCACGGATTGCTCTAAGCCCAACAAACCCATATACGGTCCCAGCTGACACAAGCGCTTAAACTCCGCCTGTTAACGAGAAGGATTTATTTTCCTAAGTGCAACCAGGTTTCGGCTTTGATGTTTCCACAGTAGTCCTCCGAATGGATTTTACACAAATACTTGAGGTTTTACAGCTACTAACCACACCTGATGAGATTTGCTGAAGTTTCAATCAAGATGTAGATTTAAAAGTGTGAGGCAATTTTTTTAATGTGTTTTGACAAGGCTTTTATTGTTTATAGTGCACATTAATTGAGTCTAAGCTCAAAAAGTTAAAAATGTACATTTTAAGCTTAATTTATTACTAATAAATCAGGCATAATAACAGCTACAATAGTACTGACACTGAAAAAAAACTTTATTCAATGTCTTCACTTTACGCAGGTACAAAAAGTTTGCAATTAGATCTAATAACTGTGGGGCTTTCCCAGATTTATTTTATTATTTGTTTTCAAGTGGAAATTACTTGTAACACCCTTTAAGCCTAACTGGTTTTAATTATAAACTTTATATAACTTCTAAATAAAAAAGTAGTTAAAATGTTTCAGAAACTATGCCATGTTATATTTATATGTAAAACACTTATTTAGATACACAAAAACAAAAGAAGACAAGCACTTAAAGCTTGCTGTTGTTAAATTAATACATTTTGGCTCAAGTGTGCATAAACGTACTTATTCAAATTAGGGACGTTTTTTTGCCAATTAAAGTTCTGCTCATGACTATAAGCCCAATTCAATAAAAAATGGTTTCTTGCACTGTGATAATCTAAATTAAGTAGAAAAGTTTCAAATAACGAAACTGTCTCGAAGCAACCAGTTAACAATAACCAAGAAAAACTGACAGTGTTGTCTTTTTGTTAGCTTCCTGACAGCTCATCTCTCTTCAGCGCTGCCTTTGGCTTAACAGGCATGTGGCAGCGGATTCCTCCCTCCTGGCCCTGCGTCAGTCGGGGGATTCCTTGAGATCTTGCGTCTGGGTGCAGCATTCTTGCTGTCCCCTGCGCACGGCCATCGCAACGCTCACAAAACCCAACAATTAGACGGCTGCAGCCACAGACAGAGTTGTTTCCTGTCCTCCAGCTGGAGTGAGGGGTGTGAGAAACACGCTCGCCGAGATCAGAGTTATGGGCACAGAGGCGAAGGGTAGCGCAGAACCAAATATCCCCCGTCCCGCAGTGACAAGGGTCCCCTCTTCATCAGACTCTTTACTCAAAAGAGGAGGGGGGCAGGGACAATGGACCAATTCAGAATCTGTTAACAAGAGAGGCCCTTTCTGTGGCAAACAGTAAGCTATGAATGAAGATAAAGATGTGTGGGCTGTGTGATTAAACATGCGTCTTCTGTTTAAACAGGATGAGATGAAACAGGTGGAAAGAATATTAACCCTGAAACCACATGTAAACCTTTGAAACTGATTAGGAAGATTATGCTAAAACCCAACAGATGGCAGTAATCCTTGTCTCTTTTTTTTTTTGGTTGTTTTTTTGGTGAGTTTGGAGGGGGGGAGGGGGGTGTGAATTAGAAAAGGGCCTGTCAGAGGCAGGCAGCCCATCAAAGTGCAGGCACACCCTCAGCATAGCCATGGATGTTGGGCTGGAGGGCGGTTAAAGCAGTCTGAATTACTGCCAGAATCTTTTCAGCCTTGGGAAAAAAGCAGCGGACCACTGGAAGTTGGACTCTTTCCAGGACATCATTTAAAAAGAGATCATTTAATGTTTACACTCTATACTTCTTGCTTGAATTTTGCTTAAAGCAAAAGAAAAAAACAAAAAACAAAAAAAGAGATCCCAATAATCAAACTACACATCAGCTATTTTTTTTTTTTTTGAAGACTTTGCAGGGAGAGAATAAAAAAGTGATTCCAAATAATGTACATTTAATTGATTGCTGTAAACTGCAAATGAAGCTTCCTTTTGTTTAGTTATCAGAGCAACAGAAAAATCTTCACCAGGCAAGTAGAAAATTAAATCCACGTAAAAAGACAGATTTATAATTATTAATAATAATATATATCAGAGCACACACCTTTTCACTAATAACCAGCAATCTCGTTTTGTTGCTTCTTGAAGTTTTTACAACCTTTGCTGGAACATCATTAGTTTAGTTCTTTTATTTAGCTCCTGTTCACAACAAACTTTCAATCTTCACTTCTGTCTCCTGTTGTTTTCATTCGTCTCTCTTTAGTCACCACACTTGCTTTGAATTTACCGTTGAATCTCTCCTACATAAACCTGAACTCTTCCAGGCTTCTGCTCTTACTTGTTTGATCATCACTTCATCGTGTGCAAGCTACTGATTGAAAATCTCATTTTTAAAGTTCCTGAAAGTTTATTTGCAGGGTTGCTTAACACAAATCTAAATATTCCCCGCAAGCAACTGCAGCACCTACTGGACTTAGATGGAGGTTGCTATAATTTGAACTTTTAGTTTTTCACCAAAAATGAAGAAAAATGTGCTTTCAAAAATGTGCAACTTTGTCTTTGCACATAAAAACACAGGGTGAAGCTTGCGTTTCAATGGAAAGCGTAACATATGCATTAACAAAGGGGTCAACCACAATTGCCTGACCTTTGACTCGAACCTCCTCCTCTCATGTCGCTCTTCATTAAACATCTGAATGTGCAACACAGTTTTGCAGACAAAAGAAGAAAGAAATTTAGACAAATGAGAGCGGATACAAGCATCGCAAGCTTCTGATTACACTAAACCTACCATGGAATGATTTCACCTTATAAAACACTTCTTTTATTAGGTGTAATCATTCGTTTCCTGCCTGTTAGCTCATTTGCAGTTAATACACCCATTCAGCAAAACCACAAAACTCTAATGAGATGAATAAAAGGAGAGGAGGCAAAGCATGTTCCACTGTTTTCTTGGCTCAAAATTAAAGTATCATTTTCCTCCCACATAGTTTTCAAATTTTCTTGCAATCAAAAATCAGAAACGTTCAGCGTGCGCAGCTATTCAGCTTCATTTACTCCAATGCCTCAAAGCAAAGCCATACGGCCCAGTTAAAGTCCAAACCTAAATCTTTAGCCTGACTAGAAAAATGTTTGCACGTTTTCTTTTCTTGACAGATTTAAGCAATATAAAATGAGTTTAGGTTAAAACAAAGCAGTTAGAAATCACCTGTTTTTTTTATATGTATTACTTTAGATCATTTATAAGAAAATAAATAGTTTTTACTTAAAGATATTCAGTGAGTATCTTAAAAGGTAAAGAAAAAAATCTAGTCATGCTTGTTGATCTGTCACCGTGACTACGCAAACAAACACAGAGGCAGCATGGTTCACCAGGTAATCATTAGCACAAAGGCGACCTTTGACCCCTGCCGTGGCTCAGATGGCATTTGATCACGTCTACCTGCTGTCAGCTGAGTCACTGATCCGTTTCGTCCATCCTCCAATTTCCCCTTTTTGTGGAGGCGAGAAACCAACTGGGGTTTTGGTAAAAAGAAAACAATGAATTCAAAGTCAAAAAAAAAAAAAAAGGCCCATATGGTTTGCTGACATAGTGTGTCTCCATCTGTCCTGTCCAGTAGCTGCGTTGGGGGGGGGGATGCTATATAACAGGAAACAAACAGAACACAAGAAATAATCAGGAAATTCCCTCATTAAGAGTCTGCCTCAACACACAACGCTGTGACATCATAAAATGACTCCCTGCTGCAAGCATCTTGTGTTTTATCCTCTGGTCTTTGTGACAGTAGCTCCATCAGACATGTGAAGAATCACAGGGGATTTGGTCAGTCATCATCCCCTTTGTTATTTGCCCTTTTCACAACTGGTTTCTCTTTATTACAAGGCACGCATGACCATATTTCTTAATCCTCACCCTGCAAATCTTTCTACTTCTCAAGCGCACTGCTCCGATTGAAAGACTTTTTTTTTTTTTTTCCATTTCTCTCCTGACTCAGACATTCCAAACGGATTTCTCGGCTTCCAAGCGTCTCCTCTGTTTCCGTTTCTCATCTTACTCCTGGCAGCTGGCATGTCTTCTTTTATCGCCCCTGCACATTCGTGGTGATTACATTTTCCCTTTTCCGCACTGTATGGTTTACTCCAGCAATCTGCATTTCAAAAAAAAAAAAAAAGAAAAGCGCAGAGCAAGATTTAATCTGGTGTTGAAGCAACGAAAAAATATATCAAGCTTATGATTGCTCATTTTTAACAACTCAGACAACAGTAATTTGTCTGTGCAATCAGCTCTTTGAGATAAAGCTTTGATGGATGACCACTAGTAGATAGTATGTTAAATTATTTTGCTAAAATATTCCAAAATCTTGGCGTTACTACCTTCAGATGGTATCCAACTCAAAATTAGGCCGCGAAGAAGCGTGCACAGTGAACTGAAAAGGCTTAGTTGTCTTTTTTGCAGGATTTAACGAGACAATACCACAGCAGTTCGAAGAAGGCTGTGAATAACAGCTGAGAAAACCCTTTCGGTTTCCAAGTCGGTCTGTCTGTGCGCTGTCTGGCCGTAGCTAAGCTTGACTGAATCTGTTAATATCACACACCCACAACGGCCGTTAGGGTAGCGCATCTTCCAAATGTGCATTGTAATGTTTTTGCACAAACTGGACGCATACTGTTCTTCTGAGCTGGCATTGCTAAAAATTTCAGTAAAGCTTTAATTCTGATTTATTATGCATGCAAGCACTCTCTTTATGGAGTATAAATATAAAAAAAAAAAAAATCGCAGAAGCAGGTGTGAGAAAAACTAGATTTACAAACTCTTTCTGTGTGGGAGGTCACGCTACCAGGAAGAGAGGCAGGATGTGGCAAACGTCTTCTCTGCTGCATCTACCTGACTACGGTTTTCATCTTCTATGTTTCTCATTCCTCTGTTCCTGTGCTGCTGCTGCTGCTGCTCATTTGCACCAGCCCACGCAGAGCACACCCTGCGCACCAGCAAAACAAAATCATGTTCTGCAACTCGTGGAAAAAAAAAATTCAAAAGAAAAAAAAAAAAGAAAATCAGTTTTGCTTCCAAGATTTCCACTAGTCTTTAGAGTGACATTGTAAACAACGATTATCCTGAACATTGAGTTTTCCTCATTGGGTTTTTAAAAGTGATAAGATGAACTAAAAGAAGAAGCATATGTTTCTTCTGTGCAGAGTTTTGCTCTCAGGTATTCGTCAATGTGCTACGTTCGAGATTTAATAGAGGATATCAAAAAGATTTGAAAAACAATAATTATCTCTGCAGAAATCAGGGTGATAAAACAAAAGCTTACATTTAAGGCAAACAGAGCACCTTGTAAGTTCCCCATGAGATCCCTGTGGAGGATTTTGTGTATATATGCATGTGTGTGTGTGTGTGTGTGTGTGTATGGCTGCATACTGAGGAAAACGGGCCTTGGTGTTTACATACAGTAACCAAATGATGTGATGGGAGGCTTTACGTTGAGGATTCTCAAAGAGGCCACACACGGCCTCCCCTTCAGCTCTGTTTGCTTAGTTCTCCTCAGCTCACAAACAGGGCGATCAGCGCCGGAGCTGTTCTGAGGCCTTATTTTTATCGCTCCTTCTGAGTTTTTGACTGTGTTGCCAAAAGGATTAGGAGTTTGCCTGCTAATACCACTCGGGCGTCAGCCTCGCACGTCATCCCGCTGTCCTGCAGAGAATGACTTCTTGATCGTGTGTCTGGGCGACGGCTACTCGCTCTTTTATTAGCCACTGACGTTGACCTGAAGAATCAGGAAGAAGGGGCAAAAAATGACTGTTTTTGTAATAAGTACCTGAGTCAATCTTCGTATAGTCTTGTACATTATAAAGGTGCATGCTCTTTCCATTCAGACTTTAGTCCCTTATATGCTGAGGTCACAGTGAACAGAATAGCGATTACACCAGCATGTAAGGAAAGCCTAAAAGCTGTTACCTTGCTGCACAAATTACTTACAGAGTCAACGAAAGCATGACATCACACTTTCTGAATTTCATTACAGGCCGCTCTTGCCCTCAGCTGAAAAATATACAAACTACTCATTTACCTAAATTAGTGTCTGCCATTGCAGGAGCGCAAACAGTTAGTTACAGGCATCAGCTGCATGTTAATTACAAATTGCACAACTTACAACTGTGTTGCAACCCTGCATGGGGCTTCAGAGTACACTGGAAACACCTATACATCTAGGTGAGATTACAAAGTAGCCATTCAGAGACAGAAGCCTGTCATTAGGTGGGATCCTCTTTGTGCAAAAACAATGCTTTGCTGCTAAGAAGCATAAACACAGAATTTAGACAGCCAACAATCATTCCCGGTGCAGTCTTGAAGATGTGGTCTGTAAGGCCTCACCAACTAGACACATTTCCCTAAGAAAGCTTGAAGCTTTTATCAGCAGCCATCAGGCTTTCTCATTCAAAAGTCAAACCAAACATGGAAAACAATCACAAAGCGGTAGAAGGTACACAGAGGTATTTTGAGAACGGGGAAGGATTTAGCTTTCATTTCCGAAACTGTCTCCACAAAACAACATATTTCAGATAATGGACATAACATGGGACACAACCTTACATATTTACAGAAACCTCCTCATGCTGTATCATTGTCCAATGTTTTTTTTATTTATTCATTTGTGTTGAAAAAAATGTGATTTAATTCAAGTTAACCTAGAAAACTACACTTCTTTTACAAATTTAACAAAATATATCAACAAAAATGTGAGTTTTGACACCTTATCATGAGGTCAGTCCTATCCCCTTCAATCCAAATTGCTTTATCTCATCGTTTCTTTGTAGCTCTCTACCAGTTTCTGACTTAAATCTGAGGAAAGACTGACCAACTGCTCACTTTTATTTGTGGGACCTTTCAGTATTTTTTTTTTTTTTTTTGCATAAAAAATCCATTTCAAGTCACCATGGACCATCCCAGTAATATCTGGTTCTGGTACCTGACTCAGCCTCTAGGAGTTTCTTTTCTTCATACTCGACCTCTCCTTGGTGGACCGACAGGTATGTCTTTAATTGCTGTCAAGTTGCAATATTTATATGTTAGAGTGTCTGGTCAAACTCTGGACCTAAATTGGACTAAACTGCTGTGTCGTGTTCTTAAACAAGCCATCCTGTGTGGCTGAATGAAAAAAAAGAATGGGCCAAAATTCCTCCACCGCGATGGAAAAGTCTGACTACAAACGTTTGATGGCAGCTGATACCAGGAGTGGTGACTCAACCAGTTTATTTTTTTCTATTTTTTATTTTAATCTACTTTGATAATCAATATTTGACATTGACAACACATAATGGGCTGAATTGGGAGAAGAAAAGTCTTGGGGGTTATCATATTAGGATATCTTGATAAAGCTGTGGAGGTCTTGTAGCGGCTTCATCAAAGAACAAGATTAAATATTTAACAGAACTGTGTCAAAATGGCAAAAGAGAAAAAGGCTTGGGTAACAAGAGCTGGTCTTTTTGCTGACTGTGAAAAGAACCAAGCAAGAGAAAAGACGCCTTTCAACAAGCAGACAAAAATCTGTCAGCGTCCCCGTGACAGGTTTACCAAAGGGAATGATGAAATGCCTAAAAGTTTATATTTAGCCCACAGGTCACTTTTTCCAACTTTAGCCAGAACCTTTTGTTTACTTGACAATCTGTTACCTTCGCAATTGTCTTTAGCAGCTCTATGCATGTTTATTCTGCACGACAAAATCGACTTCATGTATCTGATTGCAAAAAAAAAAAAAAAAACTGTTATGTAAGGAATGATTTATAAATTACAAAAATGAGTCAGATATTGCAACAATATGCTACCCTTGTTTGCTTCACAGAAAACTGTTAAAAAATTTGAGGGACAGATTGTTGAAAACTGGACACAACTGGATGTTCTGAAAGAGCGATGATCACAAACACATGCAAACTGGCTTTGGAAAGGAAAAAACATCAAAGTTCTGGAATATCCCCCATGACTCCTCTTTTTACAAATTTGTAAGGTGTGCTTAAAGCTGAATCTGTGCCATTTGCGATAGACCAGATGATTCCCAGCCAAAATCAAGCTTCAAGGACCTACAAGAGGGTTTAAATAGGAAGAGTTATCCAGATATGTCTGGAGCTGTATGCAAGTATTCAAGCTTTTATTTATTTATAATTTTGACCCTCTGTGAATTCAAGAAAAAGTACAATAAATTGTTTTTCTTAATTAAAGGTATGTGCTAAATAATCATTCCATTCAAAGAACAGATGCATGAATAAAAGTCAAATGTCAAAATTAAGTTGACATTCATGACAATGATGGGCGTGTAGATTTCTCACCACACCTGCACATACTTTATATTTATCAGGTTGACTGTACAACAACCTGAAACTCTAAAAAAACAACTGATAGTAAGTTTATCATAGCAACTGATAACATGATTAATACATTGTTCCTGTTGTGATCAGATTGTGGAAAGTAGCTGAGTGAAACTCCCTTACAATAATTCTACTCAAAACTGGGACATAAGTCATTTATCACTCTATTAGTAACCTATTTAAAAAGCGCTTTAACGACCAAACTAAAATGCTAATTTATTGCTCAGGTCTTGTAAAAAGTCTGAACTACATTTTTGGACCTCCTTCACAACAACGCCTATTTGTTCCAAAGATTTTTTTTTTTTTTTGCCCTTCTCAAGTCATGACTGAAGGTTTTCATATTTATGCTAGCTAAACTTCAGGCTGGCAGGCTAATTCACTGGTATGTGTTTTTATTATTCCTCTGGGGTCAGGTAGAGCTCCTTCACCAACATGGCTCCTCTGAACTCCAAGCTGGGTTTTAATGGAAGGCCCTGCATGAGAGAAAGGGTCAAGCCTACACAGTAGGCTCAATCAAACATAAGGTAGCAATTTGTGGAGGTGGAACAGACCTTGTGAGCTTTCTTTCTCTAGATGGTAAGGTTTTGGTCTGGCCTGAGGTATTGCCACTCTCTCAATAGTTTGCATTTTAATCAGCTGCTATTTATGGCAACAAACTTAGCTTTCGTTTGATAAGATTGAACAAATCCTGCTCTGTCTGCGAGATAACAGCTATGAGGCGCATGTGACCAACCACTCGCTAAGCGCGCAGCCGCAGGCTGTATAACCAGCACAGAGAAACCTGTTATGCAGGGATCTTGTCTTTTTAAATCTCTGTTCCCTTCTATGTTTGGTGAGAACAAGAAATAATTTGTTCAACGATAATAAATGTGATGGTTCAGGGGTTGTACCAGGATATCCAGTCGAATAAAGCAAGAAGCTTATGATTGTTTCAAGCATGAAGAAAAAAAAAAACATATCGAAATAAAAAAAAAAAACAGGGATTTGTTGCCCATAAGGTTTTGCAGCCCAGACATTGGTCAGTGAAGCATTTCGGTTTCAGACTTGTCTCTTGAGGACTTGTGTCAATAAACACCAAGTCATCCTCACATCGTCACTCTTTGCGATCCATGAATACCAAGCACGCTTACTTGATTCGGTTGTATGTGAAACTGTTATATAAGCAACAACAGGAACATCCGAGCATTATGTCTTCACCTTTTCCAATCATGCCAGAGTGCATTAAAAAAAGTTGCTTGGTGGGATGCCATGAATTCCTATTTGATGACATGCAGGTTCAATGAGCAGACAAACAACTCTCCCACAGATTAGAAAAATGCTGCACGGGGAACTTTTGTACCTTCGGGCCATCTTTCAATCCGAGATAGAGTAGGGTGTGGGAAAAAGAGTCTCACCTAAGATGATGTCAAACCGAAAGTAAGCAGTGAGAAAGGAAAACACATACCAACGACAACACACACGAAATTTATTTCATGTTTAGAGATTTTTAGAATGTTTTTATCTTTGTTATAGATAAAAACTGAGTGCTCAGCCAGGACTGATGAGGTGAACACATAATATGTGAAAGTAGGTTAAAGCAGCACAAAAACATAGTACCAACATTCAGGAAATTCAGGCAACAGTTAACGAAGGGCTACAAAATTGGACAACTACTTATTGAAAAAAATTTTCCCTGGTTCAACGAGCCCCAGTTTCAGATGTAATATTAAAAATAATAAGGTCATAATTTGCTGTATGCAACCCCATCTGATGCAGGAGTTGGAACTATGTCACAAACATCAAATCAATTCAAACTGCACTCCAATGACCTTCAGAGTCACCAGATCAGCTCAATAAAGAACCGTTAGGATATGGTGGCTGAACAGGAGAGTCACACCAGGGATGTCTGCAGCAAATGTATCATGCTGTCATGTAAGAACCACTGCTCAAAAGAGTCAAACTTCTGAGCAGTGTTTCAGAGAAACTAATCTATGCCACAGTGAATGTAGCCAAAATTGAGTCACTTTTGAAAAGCTGTAAAAGAGGGACACTTTAATCTAGCTAAACTAAAGACAAATTTAAACTGATGTTATCTTCAGTTTAGTTTTAGTTTATGTAGCAATTACAATAAACCAAACAGTAAAAAGAAGGGCCTTAAGTCAGTTTACCTGAATCAATAAACACCTTGCCTCCATTCGCCAGCTGACTCTACGGTCCGCCCAGCTTAACTAGTCATTGGCTTTGCACTGCGGCGCGTCAGAACAGGGGCTGGTTCCTAACGAGACGTTTGTTTCCCTATGTTATAGTAGCAGCCAGACTTAGTTCACAGACACAGTGAAATACTCATGTCAGCAGCATCTACTCGGCTGGGACGCGTTCAGCCTGGATAGCCTCCCGGTGTTTTCACAATTATTTCTCTGGCTTAAGCCCACTCATTTTTTTTTTGTTTTTTTTTTTTATTATGCGAGTTATTAGTTGAGCTGAACCGAAAATCGTGTTTTTTTTTCCCTTCACGTTTGTTGTGGAAAGGAGAGTGTTTATTTCCAAGGAGCGACTTCGGCGCCAAACTCAGCAGCGATGAACAAGAACGGGATTATGACCGAAATCCACACGAAGATAAGAAAAGAGCCGTTCTCTACCACTTACGAGCTGGTGGGCAAAGAACTGGGCAGGTGAGTTGCTTTTGTTGCGTATTTTTGAACACCTCGGCGGCGAAAATCCGTCAGCTGACTCTCTGGCAGTGTTTCCTCAGGGGTCAGAGTTTGCAACAATGCATCGATAATCGAAAATCATGTAAACGTTTTAGATTTACTCTCTGCACGTGCTTGGAAAGCGCGTTAATTGGACAGTTATTGTGCCGCATTCAGTCTCGTGAGGTAGCATTGGCACCGGGGGCTCGCGCACTGCTAAAGCGCTTTAGTGGATCTCTGCTTAAAATTTTCGAACAGATTATTGTTGTTATTGAATATTTTAGATGCCTTGTGAGGTAGAATGAACTTAAAGGGTTACACCAACCCTCCTCCAGATGTCAGCGCTGCTGTCGGCATTAGAAGGACATTACTTATGAATTCACTGCATCACTTTGAGTGTTTGACTCTTCAGCTGTTGCAGTATGCCCACGTTTGTGGTTGAATATTGTGGTTGTAAAAGTTTCAATTTCTTGAGCTGGGCATCAGATTTATACTACATAATTGTTGTCACGGTAAATAACAGTTTCATGCAATAAGATAATCCCAAAAACAGAAATTATTGATTTTAGTGCAGATTTAAGATATGTTCTTGACAGTTTACACTTCCTGTTTCTATCAAGCTTTCATTAAATAACCTTTTTTTGTCTCTCATCCTTATGCCTATCTTTCAAGCTTAATGCAAGATTCATGTTTGCTTCAGTTAAAATTTGTTTAATGTAGATCTGAAGAACGTATATATATATATATATTTTTATTTCAATATCTTTGTGAGGAATATAACATTATCAAAGGACTGCTTACAGTATTTAGGGGGATATAAAATTTCAGATCCCTGTCATTCAATTTGAAAATACATACTTGATAGACTTATCCTGTTCTTTATCAAAATCCTAGTCCCCGGTGTATTGGCAGAGTTACTGTGCTAATAAAGAGATTTAAGAGGCAATTTGGTTAATAATTTATATCATAATCACAATTTTCAGCGTTATTATTGCAACTTCATGTTGTGTACCTTCCCTTCAGACTGTTTGTACTCTGATTGCTAGGATTGGGCCAGTTTTGCTTTCAGACTCTCTGATAACTGTGACACCAGCCGCTGCTGGCCTCAGGTTGCCCATGAGGTACAGATTAGAGAAGCCTCTAAAACTCCTTCCGCTTCTCATGGTTTCAACCTGACAGCATCCTGAGATCAGGCCCCATAATCGCATTAGGTGAAGGAATGTATGCGGACGCACAGCAGGAAATCAAGTGTAAAGTCTGTACATTAATTTGTTCACCATATTAGAGAGAGGTGGTGTCTGTTTCAATATTTCCACACTTGCCTTCCTTGAACCGTGTCCAGTTGAAGAAACCATACGGCTCGGTGGCTTTTCTTTCAAGCGTCATCGTCTTGCTTTGCATTATTAGATTTAGTCAAAACCAGGAACTGGAACTGCTCTTCTGCATAGGAAACGGGCATCTACAAGCTGCAAGAGCTGTCATTTCATATCTGACATGAGTCAGTGACCTGCTGAGGGAGACAAAGCACAGACGCAACAGGAAGCTGATTTCTCAATCAAATTACCTAAATCTCTCAAGTGGAAGAAGGGAAATTAGTTTTGTGTCACTATAAAGCTGATGATGGATAACAAATGTTTTTTAACAGATTCTGTTGGAAGATAAACCTAAAACTTCCTAACGGTTTCCTTTACATAATGGCAACTTTAAATGTCAGGGTTTAAAAATTCCTCATGCGTTTGCAAAAAAATTAAAATACAATGAGTGAAGCAAAGCTTCTGCTCGAAATATTACCAAAATGTTCTGTGCTTCTGAAACATGACTGTGAACATAGCCAGCTGGAAGATGGCCTTGTTTGGTGACCTCTGACCTGCTGTCAACCTTTGAAAAGGTCTCCTGTTGCTCTTTTATGTTTCCACTTGTCACTTCTTTTCACTCCATATGTAGTTCCCAGCCCACAGATCTGAACTTGGCTAATTAAGTGTAAAGAGGCTGTGACGGCTTTCGTCTTTTTCACGCCGAACGGTGACACATCACCATTCTGTGTGCCTGGTTAACTACACAAGAGATGAAGAGTGTGGGCCTCCCAGCAGCCCGGAGAGGAGCCAAAACAGAGCTAAACCAGAAGAGCTGCTGTTTTTGGTCAGGCGCATAGTGGTCTTGGGTTAAAAACTGTGTGGGAATTTGTCTGAAACCATGCTGACGGGTGTTTTCATTTATATTCAGTCCTGCTCTTCAGCTTTTCACATTCAACTCTGTTTTCCCAGAGACTCAGAGTTCTTCCTTGGACATAGATGTTTACAGTGTAGTGTCCACTTTTTTGCATGCTTATAACACTCCAACAGACCTAGAGCAAATTACCCACTGTCTGACCAGGGTCAGGTGGGTGGTCCTGGTCTGGAGGCTGCTGTTTTTAGCTGACTGGTCAGCTTTTGTATGACTTGTCAAAGGAGAATCAGTGTCTCGCTAAGGGTCTGGGTGGAGGCATCAACACTAATCCATTTGTCTCCGCTGCTGTCAGCTGGGAAGAAAGGGAAGTGGACAAGGCCTTATTATCAGCGTGGGAGGGGACGGCGGGCAATTTTGTCGGTTTGACACTTGGTGGCAATTTTGCACACATCGGACATCCTGCCGCAGCCATGGGTGACCCTTAGTACCTTCTTTGACTTTGTGTGCTGAAAAAGTTATCTCAGAATTTCATTTTATCATCATTCAGTTGGGCGTTTTCTGTTTTTATTATTTGGATTTCCAGCAACTCGATTGTTGCATCTTCGTTGTGCTTATACACTTATCAGGCCCTTGCCCACTTTCAGCAGCACTTGCCAAAAGTTTCAGGCTTATCTGCCTCTTGTCAGACCCCTCTGAAGACTAAAGGCGAGGGAGGAGAATAAGAAAATTCAACTGAACATCTGATTCCACCCTCTAGCAGAGCACTACGGCATTCAAATGATGCTTCTGAACAGCCTTATCTTTGTGTCATTCCATAACAGTTCCTTTTGTCATGCATATATTCATAACCTGCTTCATCAGAAACAATCACTCATTGTCATTTGTCTGTCTCTTCGCTAATCACTCCCTTCATATCTCCCCTTTTTTTTTTTGGTTCCCAGGGGAAAATTTGCTGTGGTGAAGAAATGCACTGAGAAGGCAACGGGAAAGCAGTACGCTGCCAAGTTTCTGCGAAAGAGACGAAAGGGAGCAGACTGCCGCATGGACATCTTCAACGAGATAGCAGTGCTGGAGCTGGCCAAGGCCAACCCATATGTGGTGGGACTGCACGAGGTCTACGAAACCAACTCCGAAATTATCCTCGTTCTGGAATGGTAAGTCAGCACTTTTAAACTGTCTGAAAAAAAAAAAATGCATGCTCTACTTAAGTGTTTTTGTTTGCAAACAAAGTCGGCCATCCTTGTTCCACTGCTGATGAGATGGATGCTGTAGTAATTTTCTCAATAATTCATCATTTCGGAAAAGTTCCAATGTAATGATGTGGCTTCTCATCACTTAAGATCAGAAAATCTCTTAATCGTTGGACAACAAAAGCATCCTTTGTCTGGTTGCTCACCCGGTTTCTAGTTGATGTGAAAGATTTTCTTTTTTAGTTGATCTTTACGTCAGAGCACATTTTGTCATGCAACATCCTGTGCTTTGCATGGGCATAGCTTCTGGGTTTTCTTATGAATAGAGACGTGTGTCTAATGCGCAGCCTTGAGTTATTGTTGCATACAGTCTGCCTTATATGGAAATTTTCTCTCTGTGGTTATTCGCTCTTCCTGCTTTACCGTCTCAGGTTCTTGCTGTGGCAGATGACAGGAACTGTCACTTTAAATGCTAATGTTGCATGTAGAGTTCTGTGAGTAAATGACTTATTGAACCACAGATTACTCATTGAAAATGTGCTGATCAGTGCTTAAGGCAGTGTTCTGCCATTGACTACACATGGAAACTAGCCAGACATTGTCACTAAAACAGAGGAATCCTCTTGGCTGTCTGGTTGTTGACTGCTATGATTGAGTGATGTAAGACGTAAATGTCCCTTGGCTGCTACAATAACATTGTGCAATTAGAATTCAGGAAGGCTGCTTAGTGGACGAATTACCTCATTAGAGATGGCTAACGTACCTTTTTACTGTACTGCTCAGTGACCAAACTGAAGACCTCACTGGTCATCCCCATCCCAGACTTGAAATGCTTCTGCAGAACAAAAGCTGCTCTGTGGCAGCATTTCACTACTTGAATCAAGTGTGAAAGGGGAAGTAGCACCACAGCTCAACTCCCCATGCCTGCAGAGAAAACATAACAGTAGGCCAGTCAGCATGGGTCCTCAGTTACCCTTACAGCACACGAACAATATCGTAATACTCAGCAGCAGGGCTTTTAAATGTCAGACACCACCGCCTTCCTTGCACACGAGGCGTCAAACTTGATGTAACACTAAAGGTGAAACCCATAAACCAGTTCGAAGCTGCATCTCTGAAGTGTCAAACCTCGTTTTCAAGAATTGCAAACCATTTTCCATTTCCTGTGGCTTTAAATGTAAGTGTCAAGCGAGGCTCCCAAAAGCAGCACAAAGCCCCATGCTTGTTTTAGATGTTGTGCATGCACTTGTGCACACGTCACAGCCGCAACCACATCCGTGCCAATGACAAAGAAATGGCAAAGGCTGATTTCTGATAACCTGAAAATGCAAGCTTCGATGTGTCTGTTCCAAAGAAACCTGCAGCAAGATGATGACACATTTTACAGATTGTCACTTTGATGACAAATGAGTTCTCAAGGGTACTTTTAGCCGGTAGATCTCCCAGTCATTGTGACGTAGCTTTTCATTTCCTTTACTTGTTGTGCACATGCCTAAAACTGTATCATGAGGTTTTGTTTTGCTTTTTTCAAATCATACACACTTAAAATAATTATAGTAACTTAAAGATGTAAAATATACATTGCTTCAGTCTCTTATTTCTTACAAAGTAAATCCTTTTATGTTTCCTTTAAATGGTCTCCTGTTTTGTGGAGGGGGAGGGGGGGGGTTCCTTAATGTCAGTATAACACCGACCTCACTGGATTTGAACTGAACCATTACCGACACAAACTATTGTCCAGGAAAGTCATCCAACTGTAAGGTTATCCTTGGTGACACTGGTTGGCAGGGTGCTGACGTAAACGAGTGCCCAAGCTCGGTGGTCTGGTCTGCCAACATTGGATTTGATCAAATGGCTTCTGCTGCAGATTAATAACAGAGTTTGTTTTTTTTTTCTTAACAAAGACAATGCCTTATTTTCCTCTGTCTCTGTACCTCACCTTTGAAACTGACTTCAGGCCGAGTCTGTGTGCTTTGCCACTGAGTCACTTTTGCTCCCAAAACAACATCGAGTACGTTTAATGCCTTTCTTGGAAAGAAGGAAAACAAAGCGTTCTTGGTTAAAACATGTTGTCTCTATTGAATTTAAGCAAAACAGACTTTATCAAGATAGCAGCTTCCTAGATGGTTCTCTGCTGACAGCTTTATGAAGGCAGTGAAGCACTTTGTCCTTTCAGGCGCTTAGCTGTTTGAACAGACTTTGGAAGTGCTTGCAGGAGAAATTAACGTTGACAGTTTTAAGTTTAGTTTTGGAAACTGTGACTCGGGAAGAAAAAGGGTTTTCTTCTTGCCACTGAAGTCAAAAATATTCAGTGGATTTGAAGCACGAAGACTGGAATTGCATCCAGTTAGTGTAGAAATGAAAAAAAAAAAAAGTCAGAATAAACAGTTTAGCTGCTTTGAGAACCTTCATTATTTATGGAGGTAGGATGCTTGTTGATACAGTTAAAATCAACAAACAGTTTATGAATGGCCATGACATGTTATTTTACAAAATTTGTTAAAAGTAGAGGCCTAGAAAGAGACGAGAAAATGATGGTTATGTAACATTGTGCCCAGGGCTTGCTCCCAAAGCTTTCCCTCTGAGGATGAAAAGTATGTGTGCCTTCTAAAGCCCAAGCACATGGTTGTAGTTTCTTTCTTTTTTTTTTTTTTTTTTTTTTTTTTTTTTGGGAGGGGAGACCTTTTAGCTCGAGGCTCTGATTTGACTGATCTTGGGCATCTAACATAAATCCACTATGTCTCCACTCTACTTAACTGTGTTGCACAAGAACACCAAGAGCCGTCAGGAATCGGACAATTTCTGCCTCGAAAACTTTGAGTCCAAAATTATTTATTTAACAAACAAGTCAGCAATTTTGCAGGCTGAGGTTACACCTACCCTCTCTTTGTGACTTCATACAGGTTTAACATAATTTCCTTTTGTATTCACAAATGTTCTAGGCTTTGATTAGTTTTGCATTGTTGGCCTCTGCTTCTTCCTCCTATTTTACTAAACTCAATAGGTATATATCGGGCTGTAATAGATCTTATCACAGCCTCTTACCTCATGTAACATTCTTATCTCAATCATTTTTTTCTAAGAGTAGGAAGGCACACTCACAGGCAGGATGCCTAAAATGTTATTGATTTATGTCCGGCCCTCCTGTATGTGTAGATGTGGTCAAACTTTGATCTTTAAAACCAAAGTACAGCAATGAATGTATCTTTTGCAGAAATGTAGGTTTCTATATGTTGCTGGTAACTGATGTGATTAATTTATTCCAATGTCTCCATCTTGTGCTGTCGCTGCAGTGCTGCAGGTGGGGAGATCTTTGACCAGTGCGTGGCCGACAACGACGAAGCCTTCACAGAGAAAGACGTGATACGACTAGCCAAGCAGATCCTGAATGGAGTCGCCTTCCTGCATCGAAACAACGTTGTCCATCTGGATCTGAAAGTAAGGACACAATTTCTAGGACAGGGGAGGACAAATTATGCCCTTGAGGCACACAGTGATAAAGAGGGTTTTTCTGTTATGCAACCAGAGCTCATTCGGTGCATAGTGACTGTTCCTGTGAGGAATGAGTTCAGTGATTTTAACATAGCTATTATGTTCAGTTCAATGCATTCTGTTGTAACAATGTGTTCAACCGCTTTCTGGTTTCTTCTTACAAAACCACACATTCATTGAACTTTACCACTTGCCCACCCCCAGAAGTAGACTCAGTTGCGTTCACACTTTGATTTTTTTCCAACCTCTAAACAAGCCTGGTGGTGAAGCCAAGAGGAACCCGATAGGCTCAGTGAATGATCTGAGATCAGAACAGCAACCTGTAAGCTAATGAACTACACCTTAATCTTGTCAGGAGTGTCTAGCCAGAATACCTTGAATTCATTCACACGGACAGCTGATGACGCCGGCTGTAAGAGCTCAGGCCACTTCAAGTGTGTATATATAGTCATTATGTAACAGAACTTTGCCTAATCTTTGTGTGTGTTTTCTCTCCAGCCCCAGAACATCTTGTTGACCAGCGCCAGACCCCTGGGGGATATTCGTATTGTGGACTTTGGCTTGTCCAGAAGGATGGACAAGATCGCAGAGGTCAGGGAGATTCTGGGTACCCCAGAATATGTTGGTGAGTTCTGGTTTCAGCTTTTAAATTATCAGATTCACATGTATCTTTTCACATTTGAGGGCTCATAATTCATGACTAATTGGGTCTGTGCTTCTAATTTTCAGCACCAGAAATCCTGAACTATGAACCCATCAGCATTGCTACGGACATGTGGTAAGGGTGCTACTTTGCTATTTGTTTTAATACAGTAGAATATATACATCACTGATTCAACATGAATAAAATAATTAGAACATTTTCAGGCTTGCAAGTCAAAGAGGTAATAGTCATTCAATTAGGGTTTGTAGGTTATTAGCCTTCGAAGGCTGAAGGTTTGAAACCCATGCCATACAACAACTGGATTTTGATACAAAATGACATACCTATTAGATAATTGGTTGAAGAATAAAGGCTAAATGTCCAAGCTTAAAGTTGGAAAAATCATTAGAATAATTGTAAAATCCAATATTGCTGCCTTGTACATAAAACTTTGTAAAAATGGTCACAAAATAGTTTTATTTGCACTTTTAGCAGTTTGTTGTTTTGATGTTTTAAAATGTGGGAAAATAAGTTGGCAATAGTGTTTAGTTTGGATGTCATTTGGCAAATTCTTCTGCGTTTGTTATCAACTTGGAGCAGGATCATGGTTAAGATCATGGCTCAAAGGAAGTCAGGCAGATTGTAGTCATTGTGAATTGTGTGAAACCATCCAAGAAGACACCTTTGCCCCATAACATCCTCCTTCCTCTCTCTGTTCCAGGAGTATTGGGGTCCTGATCTACGTCATGCTGACGGGCGAGTCTCCATTTCTGGGTGATGACAAGCAGGAGACATTCCTCAACATTTCCCAAGTCAATGTAGATTATTCCCAGGACACGTTTGAAGGGATCTCCTCCCTGGCAGTTGACTTTATCAAGTCCTTATTGGTGAAAAACCCCAGGTGAGGATTTTATTTGGAAACAATTTACTTTTTTCATATGTATGAGTGTGTTTTATTCCTTCACTTTAGACATCCAGTACTGTTGGTCTGGCTTCCTTGAATTGAGTGTGTCAGATTTGCTCTGCAGCAAAATAAGAATCGAAAATATTCCTCGGTTGTGCAATTGACTTAAAGATGAAGTTAATCGGATACTTTGAGCTAAATCAATAATCTGCTTCTATCTGCATCACCTTAAATGGATTTTCACACCAAGGAAGTGAGTCACGTTCGCAACCAGCGGAACTACATGCGTGTGGTTACATGATTCACGTTACTGTTACACGAAGCCATTTCCTCTTTCTGCTAATTCTAACTTCAAACTTGCTTCATTTACAGAAAAATGTTCATTTTATTGATTTGGACACAAAATTAACAGCCTTGCAAGTCTGTTTGAAAAAAAAAAAAAAAAAGTTCTGATTAACCTCACTTCTACCCTAATTAGACTCCTCCAGTGAAGAGGCCTTCATTTGCAGCTATAATTTGTCTGTCTCACGGCCAAAGCCGCAATCTCGAGTCAGTATCATTTAATTGCAACAGATTAGCGGTTGCAATGGGGGGGAATGCAAGTTTTTCTTATGATTTTGGGTCTTAATGAGACAAAGGCAACAACATTTTTTAGAGCTGAAAGTACTGTTTATGTGGTTTTGCGAAACCAGTGATGAAAAGGAACATACCCGACGTCTGAGAGAATTGATTGAATTCGGAAGACCCGGGCCATCAAATGATTATACAAACTGTTTGGGAATTTCCACTCATCCACAGTGTTATTGTGTTTGTGTGCACAGGAAGAGAGCCACGGCAGAAGAATGTCTCAATCACCCCTGGCTGAACCCCCTCTCCCCCTCCCACCCGCACCTCCACGCGATGTCGGCCTCCTCGCTCGACGAGCCCGAGATGAGCCAGTCGGAATCGGAGCCCGAGAGCCCGGCTCCTTCCCCGGAGCTGGCCTTTGAGTCGTTCCTTATATGCCCGGTTCAAGGCGAGCTGAAGACGGGCCGCCACGCCTTCTCCTTCAGCGAGCCGCCTTTCCGCACGCGGTCCGAAATAAAGCAGGAGCTGATATGCTGACCCGAGTTTCACTTGCGGTGAGAGACGAGACGGATCCAAACTGAACGGAGCAGAGGCTGAGGAGCCGGGGGGCCGCGCTCTGCAACTGCTTTACGCCTGGCTGCCTTTACTGCTGTGATGTCTTTAAGCTGAACTGTTTGTGGCTTCATACCTCTGCCTGTTTTTGTGCGACTGCGCTTTTGAACGGATTTGGAAAAACTGTGCAGCAGGAGAAGCGTTTGAGGACGGACAAAGCAGGAAAAAGAAGAAGCGGGAGATGACGCACGAGGACCTTGTTGCATGACTGCACTGCTGCCTTAAGAGTGACAGAACTGAACTCGGCTGCACACTGTCCCCTGCACTGGTTTCGTTTGACCTATCCAGCCTGTTGGACTGGGTTGCAGTACTATCGTTCTTCGCGCATCAGAATAATTTATCCCTCTGACTTGTAAATAATTTCTCTGTAATCCTTTGAAGACGGTGAAGAACTGAAACCTGGTTCTATTAAAAAAAAAAAAAAAAAAAGGAAATGCAACAGAGGGCAGCACCTATGCTGAAGCCAGACATTAAATACTGTTTTTTTATGTTTATTTATGTTTGACTCATATTGCCTCAGCCCCTTAATATTCAAGCCACATAAATGCCTGAGATTAAGGCTGATATAGTAGCATTCTTATTTTTTAAGACAATCTTGAGCACTTTTTTATTTTGTTTGTTTAATTAAAGGCTCATGAAGCATAATCCACTGTTGCACAGTGTACTGTACAAATGAACTATTTTTCGCCACGTGACCTGAATATAATGTGCCATGTATTTTTTTTTTTTTTTTTTTTTTTTCTCAGCCACTCTTGTTAAATTCAGTTCAACCTTATATTTTTGGCTTTTGCACAGGTTGCACAAAATATTTTGTACCCCCATAGAAGGTTGCTTCTAGATTCATGCTTTTTGTCCAAGAACGAGGAAACCATAGAAGTCTGAGAGCATCCGCCTGATTATTTAATTTGTTATAAAAAAAATAAAAAAAAAATCTTAACAACACAACCTGTGATTCCTGCCTTCAGATTTTTTGGGAGCAGAGAAATCGGAAAGCATTTCTCAAAACTAAGAAAGTACTAAAATGTATATTGTGAGCTGTGAGAATTAATCTGAAAAAGAAACAATTTTCTACCACTTGTCAACGTTTAGCATCGATACGATATTCCTTTTTGTACAGCAACGGATTCATTCCTGTTTTCTGCTCTTGAATTTCAGAAAGGTTTGCACTTGTCCTTGCGGACATAATGTTAATATAAATACATGTTTGTTTATGGCATGCATTGCAAAATGTACTAAGAAAAAAAGAAAATACATGTCCTTTTGTACCAAACACTGTTGTCGTATTCTTATTAAAATAGAACTACATTTAATTTTCAATTAACTAAAGATTTGAAGCACCTTGTTTGTACAGGACAGGGGTCATCGACCTTTACAATTCAGAGCCGTTTTTTCCTCTTGCTTCTACATTATATTTATCTTGAGTTGTAAAAACTACTTGACCCCCTTTGATTAAACGTAGCTTATCAAGTTTTATATGTGTAATATAACATTTAATTGTTTTCCGGTTAAAGGCCAATACCTTCTTTTTTTTTATGTCTTGGAACAGTGAACTTTTGCATATATATATATATATATATATTTCCTTGAATTAGACATTCGACACAACTAGCATACGGTCTTGACGCCAAACATTACAACATTATAAGAACTCTTTGTAGTGAGAATAGAGCAAAATTGCATAGAGAGGCAATGGCCAGGCTAGGATAACTCTAAAATGTCTAATGCATTTGAAAACTTGGTATTAGACTTTTTGTTACTTCTGTATCAAAATAATACTCAGTTCGCTTTGTATTAATTAGCCCAGCCTATTGAGAACCAATCTGGAGGGACTAAAGAGACACGTGCACATCCACAGCTTCAGGTCAGAGACCTGTTAGGCAGCGTAGGACATTTTCTATAGTGCCAAAATAAGTGAGCACAGCACCGATGTCATCGGAAAGAAGAAAAAAGGTGTAAATGTCTGTAACTTGATCAGAACAGATCTCTTATAAAAAGTCTCACTTTTCTTGTTTCCGGGTTCTCTAACTTAGATGAAACACGAAAATACAAGCAGAGATCTGCGCGAGTGCAGGAAAACATGTCATCACACATTTCACTAGATCACACAACATAACTGAAGGGGGGGTTTATGCACACAAGCACCAGAGATATGCTATAAAATACCTCAGTTTGCACTCCTTTGATAATTAATAAAAAATTAAGATAAATAAGTAAGTAAACATCCTTTTATCAGGTGATTGAAATCAAAATCTGTGCTGCTTTTCAGTACATTTTCCAACAAACATAACTGTGTGAGGTTTGGACTAACATCAGCTTAAATCCTTCCTTGCTACTTTGGCATCACTGCTTGTGCTATCGGAAACAAAATGATGATAAATTCTTTGAAAGGGGAAGGGAAAAACTCAAATTCTCAGACTTTTTAGCTAACACCTACTATCTAAATGTCCTGTTTCCATCTGATGCTTCTATTTAATTGCAAAGGAAAAATGTCTGGAGGAGGCTCCCAACACATATATTTATGAAGTTTTTAACCATCCTGACATGATTTTACAAGGAAACAAGAGAAAATCTTCCTACCGGAATGCACTTTTATAGAACACGTGATTGTGAGCGTAAAGCACCTTCACATTTATTAGCACCTCTGGCAAAGGTGTGTTAAAAAC
This sequence comes from Poecilia latipinna, assembly GCF_001443285.1. NCBI lineage: Eukaryota > Metazoa > Chordata > Actinopteri > Cyprinodontiformes > Poeciliidae > Poecilia > Poecilia latipinna. The sequence continues at coordinate 6,091 of NW_015113147.1, read as the reverse complement.
TATCCAAAACATTTTAATTTCAGTAGCACAATCTTACACTGAGCATTTTTAGAGAAGCAGCACCTTTAACTCGAGTGCTATTTTTACAGAGGAAGAAATGGCCACACTAAAAATGTGACACAACAACCGGTGAATAAATGTTACTGACGCAGCTTCAGATTCTGTTTCTTTTTAAAGAATGATCAAAACATTCAAGTTTCCTGGATCTTTCAGACTCTCGTCAAAACAGTAAAGGCAAGAGAGCATGCCGTCTAGCATGCAGATGCACGTTGCAGTTTGTAATTCGAGATAAGGCTGAAAGAAAACATTTACTCACCAAAACTCAGTCTATGGTTAAAAAAAATGTAAAGAACAAGTCAAAACAACTGGAACTGTGATCTTCGAGTCTAAGCGGAGAGTTAATCTTGCCACCTCAATGGTAAAAGAAGGAGAGAGATTAATCTAGGACTCCAGAAAACTGCATTAGATTTTTCTGGTGGAGAAAATGTCCTTAAGAAAGTGGAATTTCATTAAAGATTTTATACACATCTTCACCAATGGGGAAGATGTTGTAGATTTCGGTCTGTTTGGCCTTTTGACTGCTTTAACTGAGTCAAAAAAAGTCTTCTGGACAAAAAAATGCTAAATGATCTTTTGGTGTTCTGAGATAAGTTTCTCCTCATTCTGCTCTTTTGGGCGCGTAAGCAGAAACTAAATCATCCCAAGAGATTTGCGTCAAATCTCTTGCAGGAATTCAACCTTATTTTGATCTTAAACACGGGAAGCTCCAATAAACACACAAAAAAACTGCAATAATATGCTGCATGCTACATGAACTAGTCATTGTTCTAGCATAGACTTTATTTAAACTGATGGGCTAATCTTTTTATGTGTGTGTCTCAGTTTGCCTTCCAGTGTGTGTTTGACTCTTACTGCTGAAAGACAAGGGAGATCTCAACCCCGAACACACAGCTCTGGCCGGCTTTGCTCGTAAAGCATCTGTTTTTCGAGTCAACATACCTATTTACAGAATCTGAGTATCACAGAGGGGGAAAAAAAAAGTGCTCTCTTGGGCCAGACTTCCATAAATATCCAACAGCTTCTCTGAACAGGAAATGCCAGCATCCTTTAAAGAGGAAGCCGCAGTAATACTTAGGTAGCAAAGTTTCTTTCTCTTTCATGCTTACTCGTGTCAGGTTAAACAATATCAGAGCCCGAATTCTTGCTTTAATGTGCTCTTCCTCCTGTTTTCGGCTCTGAGCCGCTTCAGCGGTGCTGCAGCCAATAAGGAGAAAGTCGAACTTCCTGCAGGGTCCTAATCTGGTGGCTCTTTGCTGGATGGGCTGCTTCCACTGAAGAAAATCCTGCTGCTGCATGGAGCTGAGGAATGCCAGAAATGTTCATAACTGGCCTCCTTTCTTCTTCTTCTTCTTCTTTTTTTTTTAAACTGTGTCCTTTATGCCTTCCTTCCCCCCACATCCATGTGAGGTTTGTTTTCTCAGCAGCAGATGGTATTGTTTCCATGCTGCATCCACACACAAACAGATGCGGTTACAGAAGAGGCTCATTTAGCCACTCTTTCTTAGAAAACTCAGATATTAGATGACCAATAGAAAATGATTTATAACAGATGTAGCCACAGTTTGTCTGGTACTTGCGTGTGCAGCAAAAGTCTGGGTTTGTGATATATATAAAAAAAAAAAAAAAACTTGGAGATTCAACAAATCCCACTATGCGTTTCAACCAGATATGCTGCTTTAGTCAGATTCTTTGGATTAAAATTAAAAGTCGCAGCTGAAGTCTGTGTTGTTTTAAAGTGACATTGATGTAAGATACTAAAAACTCCAGTAGTCTGACTTGAGTCAAGACAACATTAATAAATAGAGATTATTCCCATATTATATGAAGTATTAAAAGTAAAGCTTTCTTGTTTTATTTCATACTAACTGCACCTACTAGGGTTGATCTGGGTGAAGCTCTTACATAACAGTTCCATGTCAGGTATCATCATATCTGTAATCAAACATTTGTTTATGTAAATCTCTTTCCTTCGTCATAGTCAAATAATAAAACACATCTGGGTGGATGATAAGAAGGAGGAATCATTTTAAAACGCTTTAGGAAAAAGAAAGAGCATTGCTAAAACTTTATTTTACATGCACTGTGACAAAGAATAAAATAGAATATGACTTAATTTTTTTATTTTATTTTTTTTTACCAAGTGTTAGGAATGGCTATGCACATCTGTCGTGATCTTTGGTGTAGCTCTGCCTCCTCCAATATTCTCTGTAACTTCCTCTATGTACACATGAGGACAAAACGCGTTCCGGAGAGTCAATTTGGTTATATTAAAGATACACGACGTTGTCAACATTTCAAATGGATGTCAGTTTTCTCAGAAATCCGATCATGATCCTATTTTATTTTTCATTACCGTAAACATAGTGAGCCCAGATCCATGTAGGCCTTTTTTTTTTTCCCCCTAAGTCCTGGTTCAGGTTTTCACCGTACATCTGCCCTACTTGCTATATCTCAAGCTTAGTCACATTATCTCTAGATCGCTTTCTGTGCACCGGTTTTCTTGGTAACTTCCCTTGCATCTTGCATGATGGGAAATTCCTTTACACCCGTGTTCCTGCATGGTGATGTTGTCACTACAGGGAGGATTTTAATCACAAAGTATTAAGAAAACAAGTGTGTTTTCTCTAACGATGGCTCCTTATTTTCTTTTCTACTACCTGCCTAATAACTACTTCATTAAATCACAAATTTAAATGTAAAAGCTAGTGTGATTTCTACGAATTGATTTATTCACTACTGCAATTCAGGATGTAAAATGGAATTTTTACAAAGAAATTATCCGTTTTTTATTAATACTAGTCAGCCAAGAAACCATATTTAAACTGTCAAACCAAGTCTTGGGCGACATTTCACTGTTGTTAATCTAAAGGCTTAGACTCAGACTTTTTAAGCACTAAAAATAATTGGTATTACTGCAGTAACATCAGAACTGAAGTGATGATGACAAGTCTCCAGCTCAAATTAAGGGTTGTGTAATCAAGAAGAAAAAAAAGTCAAGACAAATGTTGAACAATAGGGCGTAGCTTAATGTTACGGATCAGCAATTCAAACATTTGAAGGGTGTGTCGGGAACAAACCCGGCTGAGGAGACGTATCAAGCCAAACACATCATCATTTATCATGTTCACATGAGGCATTGGCAGTCTAGTTCTCAGATGCATTCAAATCAGCGACGGCAATGAGTACTTTCAAAAATTCAAAATGTTCTCTTCTGATAAACTCTGTGCAGCTACAAAAGCCTGATATGAACGGCTGCTATAAATTGATATGTAGAATAAATGTTTATTGCTTATCGGAAGCAGAAAGATTTCATATTGCAGGTGTAAAGTTGTTTTCTTAAAGAGGCAAGAAATGTGAGGAACAGAACAGAAATGTTGGAGGATTAAACGTGTTGTGTTCCCTTCATTTTTACAACCTGTCTTTGCCGCATAGTTCAATCCCCGGAGTAAGTAAGCCGTCTCCATTCTTCACCACTGAAAGAAGAGACGACACACCTTGGCAAACCATTTGGATTTCTGTCTTAATAGATGCCAATTCAAAGCCGTCGTGCTTCATACAATCAGTACAAGATATACGGTTTTGAGAAACATCTTCTTCCAAAAGGTTAAGTTGTTCCAGGAAAGTGTATGTTACTTACTTTACTAATCTGCTTCAAAAGGCAACAACAGGTTTCAGAGTTATTTCTGTTCAGAATATCAGAATTTGCTAGATTCCTTGCGTAAATACTCTTGAAATTTAGAGAAAGTTTAATGATTGTTTGCTGTTGGGGTTAAAGGGTACGAGCCGATATGGATGCCAGCAGAATCTTAGGATCAAAACACGGAAAAACAGTCCAGACGTCACCTGACAATGTGCGCTGGACTCAAATTCTTCAAGTATTTCACAGAAACGAGGCCGACTGTGACGAATCAGACCCCGCTTGAAATTCTTCATGTTTAATTTCAGGAAGTCGACCAGGACAAAAGGAGAGAGAACATTTCTTTCACGTGTCCCCAGCAGTGCTTGCAAAAAGAAAAAAAGACGGGGAAGGAGAAACTTTCCAGCCGGGGCTGAAACACCCGTAACCGCTGGTAATGCCTTTCTTATGGTGGCGCATTTCATAGCAGCGAGGGAGGCAGAATCCTTTGGTTAGACAGAGCTATTTATTCCCTCCTTGGAAACGGATGAAGAACAATAAAAGCATTCTAAACAAAGAGTAGCCCAACCTGATGCTACTGCCTGCTTTCCCTCCCATCTGCGGCGGCAGCGCTCCCCTCAGCATGGGGGCCACTTCTCGCTCACAAGACGTTCAGAAAACCACACAACTGGCCCGCTCGGCTCCAGGAGAACTTTTCAACTCGAAAGCTGGAAAAGAAACCAAACCATAACAAGAGACGCCGCTAAGTTATTCCACTGAAGGCTCGTTTTCAGCTAAGAGAAGGCAATAACATCACTGCCAGTTCCGCCGTTTGGACCCGCTGCTTCCAGTCCACGTGCGTGCCCACTCGTGTTTGCTTAAACTCGAGCTGTAAACACACTTGACCGAGGACCCACGGTGAACCTGAAGTGGTAACAAACCTGGGAGGTGGTCCAGGTTTCAGGCTGACAGGAATCGAAGTCTGGCGGTTTGGATCTTTGGGGCTCTTTCCCAACCCGCAGCACTCTCTATGTTTACTACTATTGTGGATTAGGGAGTTTGGAGTGAAAACACACAAACTCAAGTACCTCCTTGTGAGAGATAAAAAAATGTAGTATTTACTGGCAAATTTGTACCATCTTCAGTATTTTATTGCTCATGAGTCAATTTACTGTCCTGAGAGAGCACCACGCCTGGTTGCTTGGATGACACAAAACTGCTAAATAAGATAAGACATGTGAACTTTACTGTCATTTATGCTAAACACGTAGCTGAACAAAACTGTCTCCATGCTCAGGGTACAAGATGTAAAAGACAGCGCACTCAAAAACGACACACAGGCATTGCCCACATTACAAACTACTGTAGATGTAAAACCAGTGAATAAATTAAGCATGTAAAAGAGCAAAGACTTTAGAGAAAATAGTTATCAAAGTAGTTAACAGTCCATGTGAGGTCGAGGCATTTAAACCCATGTGATTAGACAGTCTGCGTATGAAACGTGTGTACAGGACATACAGTTATGTAAGAGAGTTTGGTATCCTGATGGCCTGGAGGAAGAAGCTCCTGCTAAACCTGATTGTTCTGCCGTGCGCTTTTCCAGAGGGCAGAAGTTCAAACAACCCATCTGCAGGGTGTGTGAGATCCAGAGTCATAACTGTCTCAAATCATTTTTCAGCAACTGAACAGCTGCCTCGCTACGAGCAACCTTTATCCGTGGCAAAGGTTGCTCACTCTCATTGCACTTTCTCTTGTCCAGTTGTGCTCATTGTGATTTTATCTGCTAGTTGGACACAATGCAACGCAGTCGTGCTCCAACACAAATTGTTCCAAAATTAATATTTACATTTATATTTAAAATGTGCTGTATGCATTTCAGTTTTGTACATCCAGGTCAGGTTTTTATATTACCACAGATTTCCATCTAAATTTAGGATTTTTCGTTTCCCTGTTACAGCAAAGCATGGCTCGTTTCTAACAGGCACAGGAAGTTAAATGTCGATAAAAAAAAAGTTATGTCTGAAAACTGGACTGCATATGCGCATTTTTTCCTGCCCCTTTACATGTGTGAAGTGCCTTCTCAACAGATTCTCATACTTTCACATAAAATCTCAAATTCATTGACGTTTGTGGCTGTAGACTTGTAATATGAGGAAACATTTAAAAGGTATAAATAATTTTGCAAGGAGTAGAAAAATATTTTAAACAAAGAAAAAAATGCAAACATGACTTCCGCTGTCAGACATTGTCACTTCAGTGGAATAAGCTGACAGGAATATCTCAGTATTTTTTTTTTTTTTTTTGTTGAAGTCAGGAGCAATTGAACAGATCAGTCTGCTGTCACATCATTTTTACGCAATTACCATTTGCCTGTTTTTTTTTTTTTGGCTTCTTCTCCCTTTTCTTTTCGAGTTA
>NW_015113146.1:324134-324697 GCF_001443285.1 Poecilia latipinna | reverse complement strand
GTCATAACAAATTCCTGATGAATTTATTTAATAAATAAATAGGGAAATAGTTCTTCAGGGGAGCTGATTATTTTTGGCTTCAGGCTTGTTTTTACTGAACACTGGTGAGCACTGTAATTATGAGTGTAGAGAGGTGAAACCTTACTCAGCTAATGATGCAACATACTTTAAAACATCACTTTGTCCTTCTTTTTTGAGAAAGAAAACCACACATCCCTTTTTAACCAGTCATTTTCTACAATGGCTACCTTTTTGTAAATTGATGAATTGTAACGACTGAATTGTGTAAATTTTACACTTTGGAGTTTTATACAGTATAAAAGTACTTTAAGCAAGTTAAGAACTCTTATTTTTATTGTTTTGTTTCTTTCCGCTGCAATGGACTGGCACACTGTCCAGGATATACCCCTCCTCTCACCATTGACTGCTGGAGATAAGCACCTGCACCACTTGTGACCCTGCAAGGATAAGAATTATAGATAATAGATAGATGAATATTTATTTTCGATTCTTTTTGATAACCATGTATTTGGAACCAAAATTAGTTATAAAAATCTGGGAAA
>NW_015113146.1:270287-319250 GCF_001443285.1 Poecilia latipinna | reverse complement strand
AACAGCGGTTTAGGGTCCAAACTTTGTTCGGTGTTTGTAGTGGTTTCATAGTACCGGTTCGGCATCAGTTGTGCGGTGTAGAGTCTGGTGTGGTATCAACAGCCACACCGGACTTTATTACCACCGACACAGGTCCTCCATGGATCCGGTCGGATTGGTGACGTCAGTACAGCATGCCGTATTGCTCCTGTTAGCATCTCAAAGAGCATCCAGCTCTGCCCGTCTCAGCACGGCAGCACGGCATTTATTTTTAGCTCGTTAAGGTAACGATCACCTTTTAAAGCCTTCTTAGTTTTGCTGGTACAAATGAGTGTTGTGCAGAAAGGTCCAGAGTACAGATTAGGTCCTTCGAAGTTGTGTTTTACTCCAGCTCTCGCACTGCGCTCTCCTTTCTTTCATGTGGTTCATTATCCAGATTCGCCTCTTTTTTTTTTTTTTTTTTTTTTTTTAATAAAAGTCGATAGTAACACAGTGTGGCATTATCTAAAATTACACCAGTCAAACGCAATATGATAAACTACTCCGGTAAAGTTAGCCTTCCTGTATTTACTCTGTAGACTCCAGTACAGAATGGACTTAATGACGTCATCAACCACATCAGTGAAAAAATGGCGACCTCCATGGGTGAAAAATATAACACAAGATGTAAATTTTTGTAGTAATTGTGATTTTTGGCGTATCACAAACAGCAATATTTTAGTTAATAGTTAAATTACAACATATTTTGGCCAACATGTTCAACTAGTCCTGGATCCTTTTAAAACTGAGGCTGAGTTGTGTAAAGTTGTGTGATTCCTATTTTCCCAGTAAGTGTTACTAAAATCTCTTTCATTCTTGTAACCCCAGTATCATAGGCTGTATCATATACTGTCTTGAGGTTTATTGGTTCTCAGTATTTCTGACTGCTTGTTGTGTACCTCCTCACTGCAGTATATATATTTAGTGATAAGAGTTCTTTAGAAGTAATTGTCTCCCATCTTCAAGAAATAAAAGTCAAAGATGCTGTTACACAATTTACTATAAATTTATCTAGTGTCTTCCACTTACACAAGATTGAGTTGCTGATGTGACAGCAACCCAATCTTGTCCCCAATCTTGTCCCTCTTTGCAGCAGTATTCTCCACCTTATTCTGGGGGGAACCCAAGGCTTTTCCAGATCTAAAGGCTTATATAGTGCCTCCAGAAATTTATAGGTATTCCTCTGAGGTTTCCCACCACATAGGATGTTCCCAGAAAACTTCAAATGAAAGGTACAAACAACCTCAGCTCATCACCTTATGTCCAAAGCTGAGCCTAGCCACCCTAATGTGGAAGCTCATTTCAGCCAATTATTTCCAGGATCTCAGGTAATGATCCATATCACATCACCGTACAGAGGCGTGGTAAATTTAAACTCTGACTATGGACCATTGAACACCCACATTACTGCCAGGGAGGTCCCAATCAATATGTCTATCACTTGTAAGCTAAGGTATGTCCATCCATCCATCCGTTGTCTATACCCGGTTATCCATGAAGGGTTTGTGGAGGGAGTGGTGCTTATCTACTATCTCTCCTGTGTCCTATCACTCATTGGGTGAGAGGCAGAGTACACCCTGGACAGGTCGCCAATCCATCAGGGCAGCACAGTGACAGTGACATACGGGGAAAACAACCATGCACACACCCACTCACACCAATTTATAGAGACCAAGTTAGCACACAGCATCAACGCTTAAAAACCCCGGCTAGAATTTGAACCTAGAACTTTCTTGCTGCACTGATTTATATGTTTCAAATAAAATTTCAGAATCCACATTTATGACATGACTCAAATAGCCTCTTAGGTAATCAAGAGCAGCTGTTTTTATTTTGCCCACCAGCTGTTTTTAAAGATACATTATTTCTTAGCCATGACTGTATCACTTGATTTACTAACCCCACTATTTCTCAGTGGGAGCATTCATGCGTCAGCCGAGTGAGGTCATCTATAAACTCCTGAACACTCCTTCACTTTGTCTTCCAGATAAATTCCGTGACATTTTAATTCATTGTTCTAAATTGTTGTGAATTTGAGCTCCTTTCACCCTCTTAACTCCTTCTCTCTTATGCACACCTACTTCAACACCTCATTCATTTAAGCCTTTCTAACCTGTTCTGTTAAGTGCTAGACTTCTGCACTCCTCCTTCATCCCCCTTTCCTATCATTAGCTCCCCTTCCCGCTCCAACTCACACGTCTCCTCCCACTTTATCCATACCTGCTTCTTTAGCAGTCATTACATGTCAGTCTTTACCCATCTGTCCTCCTTCCGCCCGCCCCCACTTTCATCTCGTCCTCACCTCCCTGCTCCTCTCTGCCATCCTCCTCTAACAGTCAGTAGTTCAAGCTGCCATGTCCACCATCCTGCTCAATGCTGCAAATCCAACTGGGTTGAGAGGGGCTTAGAGTGAGCTGACTCCTCCAACCCAACGCTTCTTAGATGAGCAAACACAGGAGGTGGTGTTAGGAAGAGGATTAATAAAATAAAAGGATGCTTTTGAGCTTTCCCCTCTCACATAGACACTTCTGCTACATCGCATGGAGCCTTCTGCTGCTTTATATCCACACACATTCAAAGCCAACATCACTGAAACAGTGCATATTTCAAAAGGCATATGCATCAAATAGAACACGGTAGACCAGAAAAGATAGAATGTAAAAAAAAAAAAAAAAAAAAAGGCAGGTTAGATGGTGGTTACCTTACAAAATCAAAAAGTTTTACTTTGCCAGGAATGGGAAAGTCGAGCAGATGAAGAGAGAGGAGTGATCAAACGCAACCCTGTTCGTTGTCAGGCATGAGGAAGTGCTGACACTTGGCATAGTTTTAATAATGATATAAATCCAATTGCTCCCTGCATCACAGGTGCAAGAATGTTTCCTTAATGTGACTATTTTATCAGCTAAGACTCAATGCTGCTATTACATTTGGTCTAAATTCCTCTTGAATAAAAGGTTTATCACATTCATCAGTCTAATTAAAAACATTTTTTTTTTTTAAATCCAAAAAACATAAGACTAAATTAGATCCGCTTCTGGCTAATAGAATGGTAATGAACTAATATGAGACAATAGCGGACATCTTGTTGGACAAAAAAGATTATTTTAATCCTCAGCATCATTAACAATGTAGACTTAGACATGACAACACCATTTTTAGCTGTACTATCCTCAGTGTCATCAGTGCAGCTGTGTGAATGTCAAGGGGCTAATCAGCCTCTGAAGAAATAGCAAGCCTGCTTTCCTAATTAAGAAGCCCCCCTCCTGACCACAGAATCGCTCTGTCTTCTTCAGCAATTATCTAGATTATGAAAGCTCTTTGGTCTCAAGTGAGTTTAACAGCTGCAAATACATCCAGTGAGCGTTCACAGGTTGCCGATCTGTTTCTACCATTTCAAAGGAAGGCAACGTTGCTTTTTCCATGGGGTAAATGAGGTTTGAAATGTTCCTCCTTTGTGTTCAAAAATTACTTTTTATTTTCAAGCATCTTTAATTTTTTTGTCACTTTTGGGGAAATGAGAAGGGAGAAAATGGCATAACAGATGGAATAAAATTCCAATGACAATAGAGATGTCAAAAAAGAAAACCAGGTGCATCTGACAAAAAAAGAAGTATTTCAGAAAGTCATGTGCAGTAATTTCAATAGAAAACGCTCTGGAGATGTTTCGCCTCCAATTTTGTCCCATAGTAGCAGCAATTGTGACATTACTGGAATTTTCAATTTTTGTATTTTGTTCACCAATTTATTTACAATTTAGGTTTTTGATTGTAGTTTTTATTTATTTAGTTATTTTCTGTCATATCCCTCACACCAGATGGCAAGACAATGACACAGAATCAGCAAAACAAATATGCATAAATAAGTCTTCATGAGGACTTGATAAAATGTGAAAATTGGGTTCATGTTTTACTAGTAATAATTTTTTTTTCTTTAATGCTCCAACAATTGAAGAGGGCATTTCAAGACCAATTCCTTATTTGCTTTCACGTAGATGTAATTTTCATAATTTTAAATACAAAGAGCTTCTTTTATTGTATCATCCTAACATGAAGAACCAAGAAAAAAAAAAAAAACACTGCTGGCTCCTACCAAGAAAAAGAAAACAACGTACTTACCAGCAGCTCTAAACCTCTATGATTAACATGTTATATCTCGTTTGCCTAATCCCTATGAAAACCAAAGTGTAAAAATGACAATTCGTCGCACTGGGGTGTTGCGTGCCAGACTTTTCTTGGCCTGACTAGGTTATTTCTTAGAGACGAGTCAGCTTGAGAAAACGTTAGTGGAAGAAACAAGACCTTCAACAAAAACCTGAACCACATTTCATCCTATTTTTTTACATTCATAAAACATTTAACAAATTATGTAGCAAACTGAAGAGGCAATATGTACAGTAATTTATTAATTTATGTTTATATTAACATTTTAGCTTTTACTTCAAAGTAAACCACCCCCATAGTGTTAGCTATGAGTATAGCCTGGGTTCATGACTATGATAAGAATGCAAATTAGGATAGTATAAATAGTATTTCAAAAAGATTGTTATTGGTTTATTTCGACAGAGAACTAAGGCGTTTTAATCCCTATGCAGCACAATAAAATGTAAACAAACCTGCTCTCAGTATAACAGCACTGGGAATTACTATTAAGGCAATTCACCATAACAAATCAATACAGAAAGAAATCTAAAGTTGCAATTCTTTTAATAATACAAGTTCATCCATTCGTTGTCTGTAACCTACCCACTTATTCTTGCAGGGTCAGGACAGGGTCATCTCCAGCAATCATTAGGCAAGAGGCAGGCACCCTAGACATGTCACCAGCCCATCAGAGGGCAACATGGAGACAAACAGAACAAACAATCTTGCACACACCCTCACCTAAGGACAATTTATAGAAACTAATTAACCTAACAGCCACACATGCATTGGTGACCGATGTGACTTCCAGAGGGGTCTAAAATAGGAGCTGAATCTAAAAGCACCTCATGCTTACTGTGAAGTGTGCTGTAAAGTTTGGTGGTGGATCTGTGATTCTGTGGGCCTGTTTTTATTTTACATGCCTGCATGGCATCATTAACTTTTTTAAGTACCAGGCAATTTGAAATAAAACCTAATAGTTTAACTGAGGGCTGACTGACTTAATGTGCAGCCTAAAAGTTAATTTTAAAATAAAATAAGGACACAACCTTCATAAGACTGGACTTTAATGAAAGTGTGTTTACACATTCACAGGAAGAAAGGGGGGAAACATTATTCTAGCGAGGTAATTGAAAATGTAATTACTAAATATTGGGCAACATGTTTCTCATTTTAGTACTTGTTTATTTGTAACAGACCTCATACTTTCAGAGTCTCTTGGTAGAGAATAGTTCATGTAGAAAAACTAATTTGCATGGTGGGGGAAAAAACCCTTCACGGCAGCTTTACTGTCAAAGACCAAGAACCATGGATTTGTAATGCATGCTTCTTTATTTATTTTTTTTTTTTTACACCATTTCCACAGAATTGTAAACCATTTTCATGGACGTGCAAGAAAAACTGTTTTTTTTTTTCAGAGGAAATTCAATTCAGTATTGGAAGCACATACATAACATAAGATGAATTTATGTAAATTTAAGGGTGAACATGATGTGGGATTCTGTTTTTGCATTAAAGGTATGACTTTTTATACTGCAATGTTTGTATGGTGGTTTTCCCACAAGTCAGACAAATTAAATCAGTGGGAGTGTTTTGCACAATTGGGGAGTTGTTAGCATGTCTACATTCAAAAAATTGTAAAGGGCTAAATATTTCTGTTTAATAGTATTTTTCATGGATTTAATACTAATTACTGTTTTGTAGTGTAGCACTGAAATTAAACAAAACTAAATGATGTGAAATATGTATCCCACCGCAGGTTTTCTACATGAGTAAATGATGCTTAATTAAATAGCTGAAGTTAGATAAAATTAAATAAGTCAGTTTTGAAAAAAAATTACTCAGTTCCTGCAATAAAATATGAATACTTAGGGGAAAATTTATTATAGTGTTTGGAGGTAATTTCCCAAGGAAAAGAGCAGGAAAAAGGGAAATGCTATAGGATGCCTCATGCTAGCTGCTCTACAAGCTAATGCTACCACAATGTTGTTTGAGAGCAATTTAAAAAGGTAAGTAAAGCAGTAAAGTAGCAATGGATTACATAAGCTCACATTATCTGTTTAAATATGAGCTTCACAGACATGAACAACCCAATGAAGGTGTTTTGTCAGTCTGAGCTACCCTGTCAAGATGGCCTACTCAGCTGTGGACTTTCAAATTCTGAAACGCTAGGATCCCCCACTCTACAGCAGGGAGTTTTTAATCACCTCAATTTGCAACTAAATAGTGAAGCAATAAAATAAACCAGTGCAACTGTCGTGCTGATGTAATTGAGCTCAAAAGAAAATATCCAAAATCACTAGAAAGAAAGAAATTGTACTGGTATTGCTGCTGAATACATCTCCATAAACAGTGGTGCCCTGAGCAAAGAGTCAGAAAAAAAAGTTAAATAAAGCTATGATGATATAGCTGTATAAAAATCTGTTTCATGTATGATTGTCTTTTGAATAAAAGCAGTAATGATCTCTACACTTTCACACTTTTGTTTTAGTTTTTTACTTCAACAGAGAGTAATTATTTTCTTAAGGTTATATTACAAATAGAGGATCTCAAAATCAGTCTGGAAAGTCTTAAAAAGCAACGTCTAAGGCTCTGGAAGTTCAGAGAACTATAAGGAGCATCTTTAGCCTCAAATACGTCAATGGTCAACCTTCGCAGGATTTGCCACACAACTAAAATTACTGCAGGAGCTCACCAACAATTGATCTGGAGGTCACCAAAAAAAGCCAGAACAACCAAAGCACAGTAGGGCTCACTCGCCTAGTAACAATTCCATTTAGAAAACTACTGCTTAGCAAAATAAGAACAAAGCCATTTTCACATTTGACAAAAAACAAACAAAAAAAAAAATTCAATATTTATATTGAGATTTGACATTTCCCAAAAATGTTATACTTTTTTGGGAAAGTATGACATTTCTGGAAGTTGTATATCCCGTTAATTTTGACATAAAAATGAACCCAGTATTCAGAAGAAAAGTTGGGGCTGCATTACAGCTGAATGATGAAAACATGAATTTTTCTCTCTACCAGAACACCCTGAAAGAAAAAAAAAAAAAAAAGAAACATTTTGGACCGATTTAGTCAAAGTCTAGTTATAATTCAAATTTACCTGCTGTGAAATTGCCCTTATTTTAAAAAAAAAAAAAAAAAAAAAACTTCCAATGTGGTTCAATTAAAGCAATTCTGCAGCTGTTGTCGTTAACAAGCTTTTAGGTTTAGGGCATATGTACATTTTACTAGATAGGACCAGACAGTAAGTGTTTTCCAAAAATGAAAACATCACTTTTGTATTTGCTGAGCTTGTCTTTATCTAAATCTATCTATCTAAAATCTGTTGATTTAAAACATTTCTGATGTGTGACAAATAAGCAACAACAGGAAATCTGTGAGGGGCAAACACATTTTCGCTGTGCTGTAAATAAATATTTGCAGGGCAGCAAACACGGCAGGGCCATATGGGCACATGATGCTGCCTTGAGACATTAATCACGCTATGTTTTGCAGCATGTGCAGGGGAATACAAATGTAATATCCTGCATGCAACTCATGTAAACACCCTAATAAGAATATTGTCTTATTAAGAATCTGGTTATTAGTAAGAATATTACACTGCACACAATGTGGCCAGTAAGAGGCTTTGAGAGAGTCCAAGGAGCGATGAGTATAGCATAAAAGTTGGAGGCAGCACACCACATGCCTTAATTGGTTTCCTAGTCATTTGAAAAATATAAAAGTCAGTCCTATAATTAAAACCAGCCATCCCCTGATACTGTTTTATCAGTAAGCCACATGGAATCCTCTGAGATATGGCAGAGGGTACTCAAGTGCTGCTTTTTGTTTTGTTTTTTGTTTTTGTTTTTTTATATATATATTCGTCAGCTGAAAGAGATATTTAAAATTTCAGAGAGCATTTTTTTTTTTTAGGGAATTTGTTTTCCACTTTTGTAAACTAGTGAGTCTCATTGGAGAAGAAGATGGTTTCTCTGCATTTTACTCATATTTGCATCCAGGTTTCAAAGCAGAAAAAAACAATTTTGATTCATTTCCAGCTTTCTCAAGCTGGTGCTTTTTCCTGAAAATAACTTTTAGCCACACCCTAGGAAACAATGGTGAAAGAGCTGTTAATTAAGGGTAGAAGCTCTTAAGAAGAAAATGTAATTAAAGTGAACTGTTCATTATTACATTTTGTGGGGTTTTGTTCTTTTTTTTTTTTTTTGAGGAAGTACGTACTTAAACTAGAGATTCCTAATTCAGCTGACACAAAAAATACCCCGAAGCAGTCATGATTTCACTGTAGTTTCAATAAAGCAAAAAAGATTAGGATTTGACTCAGCATTTATCATTTTTATGCCTATTATTTGGCAGTAAAACAACACTCGGAGATGCACAGAAATACATAAACCATAAGAAGACACAGGATGTGATTGTTAAAGTAAACAATCAGCTTGCAGAGAACTTTGTCTCCATGGCCCCAGCCCAGAAATGTGGCAAATAAGGCCACTGGTGGATTCTCATGTTTTGGCACCTCCAGCACATGGCCTTTAAGTTAAGCATGCTCCACATCCCTTTGGAAAGATACATATTTCATGAGCACTCTTGGGTTTGGTCTACATGTTTATCTTGTCACCAGTTAACAAAGCTGTCTCTGTGGCTGCTGAGCCCTGCAGTCTCACTTTTTTATCCCGCTGTGTGCCCACACAATTTCCCTCTAACAGTCAGGCTTGTCTCAATAAGAGGCAATAGAGGATGTAATATGAATAGATGTACTTTACTTTTATCTAAAAGATGGAGGCAGTAGTCCTTTATCAGTGCTAGACTCTGAGACTCTGAGGATATTGTTATTGTGGCAACCACAAAGGGGGAGAGGGTCGAGGTGCCTCCTGGAAATATTCAGGCAGAACCCCGCTTTGTTGCAAGATTGACTGAACAAGTATTTGTCTACTTAGGAAAGCAATTTCTCAATCTAACTGGAGCCTATGATTGTGTCTAAAGCCGAGTCGCTTTGACTTGTATCCAGGCCAGACAAGCGTGAGTGGGAGCAATGATGCAGGTGATAACACTGATACCTTCAGAGGACACTTGAATACAGAGTCATCTGTATGTGTCAGATGCTGTGGCGTTGGAGTGCTTTGGCGTTATTCCATTATGCTGTGGATAGACAGATGGTACTAACCTGACAAATTTAATGAAAATGTCAAGCTGCACAAGAAGTGAACAAAGCATTTAAGAACTGTGTAAAATATTCAAGAGAATCAAACATGAGTGTGGAGTGAAAAATTCATAACTAAATCCTTCTGTTTATGTGATTAAGAGGAATCATTTTTATCCGAGAGACATAGCAGTCCCATCACATTTTAGGATGTATTTTTGGTATTAAGGGAATTTTGTGAATTCTCTACAAAATCAGATGTTGAAAACCACTTTCAAGAAAATCAAAATGAAGACGACATATTGGTTTTGCTGCTGAGATTTTTTTTGTTTAAATTTTTAATTTTCCATCAGAAAAACTTTCCATGTAAAAAATTAAATGCTGTAAATTAAACAGAAGCTTTTACTATAAAGTCTTTTTTCACAATACAACAATGACAATTTTATATCAAGCTTCCATTTTAATCACATTTTAAAATGACATATCCATTATGATAGCACCTGTAAGAAAAAAGCACCACACTCTTTTTATATTGCATTACAACAAAAAGAGTTTCATAGTCTATTGATATTCTTTTAGACCAATCTTGCCCACGAAGTTATAATTTACACATGATTTTAACCAGCAATTAAGTGAGAAAAGATGGAATTACTAACTACTACTACTAATGTTGCACAAATGCGAGTTTCTGAAAACACAACCTTGACCAGATATATTTTCATCTTATGAATAACAACTGAGTGAAGCCCATTATGGTGTCATTAATCACTGTTCTAAAGTAGAGTAAGCAGCCACTTTAAAAACGGAGATTTTTAGGACAAGCTCTAGATGCCTAATGTAGAAATGAGTCACACCAGTTCCTCTGAAGGACAGGAACTAGGCCTCTGATATGTACACAGTTAGGTTAGGGATGCCACAAACACATTTTTGTCTCAGTATTTGTTCCGCCTTACTAACGATATCAACAGTGGCCACTGCTTGCTGTGAACTTCACTAAAAAAGTTGAAGAATCACACACAGAACACCAAAACTTACAGATACTGCCGAACTGTCTCTGTTCATAAATAACAGGAGCCAGATCCAGGAAGAGATGGAGTGAAGGCATTGTTTTTTCATGGCAGAGATGTGGGGGAAACTTATTGAAAAGTTAGCTGTCATTTCTAACTTTTCAATTTGACCATCATCTGAGCATAATTAAAACAGCAGCTATCTATAATTCAACATGGATGAAATCAAAGAGGAATTGCACTGATGGACATCTCATCCGTTACAGTATTTCTAACAAGAACAGAGTTCTTTATTATGAATTCAGACTATCGGACAGATGAGAACCAGCATCTTTTATGGTAGAGAATGAATTGGTACAGATTTTGATATGCAACAGGCCTTTTACACAAAAACAGCTGTAATAAATACATGAAGCAAATTGCTGTCACTCATTTTAAAGAACAAAAGATCTGAACATGTATAATTCATTGACAAGTTCAAATTTGCAACTGAAGTGAGCTATGAACACTGGCTGCTCTGGTGTCAGCTAAACAGAACAGAAGACTCATTAAGCGGAGACCCAACAGCATCAGACAACAAAACAGTCTAATAAATACTTTATTTCAAGAGAGCATTTACGTAATCTCTGGATCCCCTCATATTATATAGAAATGTAATTTGCCTGTGATGCTAAAGCATGGAAAGCTTTTCTCATGTTGACAAAAGGGCAGGTAGAAAATGTGGGATAATCACTACCAAAATCAAATTTGCAACATTCACATTGACAAGCTTTCCTAATATAGTATTAAATATCAGAATCACAAAGGGCTACTTACAGAGGCAATCTGGTATAGTACTGAATATTAATTGAAAAGCTTTCAATTTATGATCATACATGATGTATTTTGTTATTTGGATGACCTCTCATGCCCTCAATGTCCTTGCTTAGGTTATTGTGACTGAGGTGCTAAAGTTCACAGGAAGTAGCGGCTTGTAATGATGGCAACAAAAGAGAATCCTGAATGTGGATTAACTCAACTATCCAAATATCATTATCAAATACATTCATCTTATAATGTGCACACTTAATACTGACAATATATTTAAAAGTACAATGGTACAATTCCATCATTAACCAAGTAATAATATGCAACAAATTCTCAATACATCAATAGATGGTGTTAAATTGTATTGTTTTGTGAAACTTTATTTTGTGATAAACCATTTTTACTTTACACTGTCGCTCCGGACACATTTTATGTTACTGCCTCTGGACCCCTAGACCTTGGGGGCGTAACAGATGGTTATGCCTTTGCATGAGAAGCTTAATGTTAGGGACAGTTTCTAATGCCAACCAGAATTGCAACAAGGTAATTAATGTGCATTTGTAGCTCAAAACAAGTCCTGCCGTTTCAGAAAATCACTGTGTGGCTGTTCTGTATTCTAAACACATTACTGAATAAAGATGAGATTAAAAAGTACTGTAATAATTTCAGTTGTGTGCTCTTTTTGTATCCCTGGAATAAAATTATTGTCCCTTCGAGACGCATTACTGGGTTATTAAAGCATCTCCAAGGTGCTCCATGATGCTCCCAATCTGAGTGGTTGTTTTTTCTTTACCCCTCACCTCCTGCAGTTTCCCCACCTGTTCCTGAAATCTGCCCGTCTGCCCTTGTCCCTTCGTCATGTAACCCCTCCCGAACCGTTTTCCCCTCCATGTCCGTCAGCTCTCCTGCATCACTCCACCTGCATTCAGCACAGGTCCCAAGGTGTACAGGCAGCCCACCGCCCCCAGTTTGTCTCCTCTCTGTTTGGACCGTGCTGCACCACACTGCAGTCTCTCTTTCCTTTTTTCTGCTCCAACTAAACCAAACAAGGACAATAAAGACAAATCCAGCCTCCCTCTTGCCTCTATCAATTTTCTCCATCTGCTTGTCCCTCCTTCTGTAGTCTCTCTAGTAGTTAGTGTTCTCCCCCACGTTCCCGCTCCCGTTGCCTATAGTTCTTTTCCCCCTACAACACTGTCTGATCCTCGTGTTGTCCGGACCCATTACGCCCGTGTTTGGTTTCCCTTTAATACAGACACTCTCTCCCGTCTTTCCCCCACAGCATCCTAATCATTCCTTCTCCCTCTCTCCGCCTTTCCTACCAGCAGAATCCTCATTTGAAGCAGCGATGCAGCAAAACTCTCCCACCTCTCTGCTTCCCCTGTCGATAAAATGATAAAATATTTTCATCAGTCTTAATAAAATGCTCTATTTTTATAACCAGGCGAAGAGCAAAGCTTCATTTTTGCATCTTCCCACTGCAGTAACTGCTAGAGTGTGTTTTTTTTTTTTTTTTTTTGGGGGGGGTGCTGGGGAGAAAAATAAAAAAGGAGCGCAAGCGTATGACTAGAGGTCTCAGAGGGCAAACAGAGATGAGCAGAGAACGTCTCCGGAGCTGTGCCTTATCAGCTGCATCTAAAGTTTACATACTAATCGACTGAGATTTATTTAAAGTTTGGTTTTTTGGGGTTTTTTACCTCCTGCTCACATTCTTTTGAGATTGAAATTTATTCACAAAGCCAAGCATTCTTCAGCTGCAAAAACCCTCACTGGAAGGTCGAATTCATAAAGAATTTATGAAGCAAAGGGAATGAGCTGGTGGAGAAATCAAGCCATCTTACATGAAATGTATTGAATAAATGAACCCAGGCATAAAGAGAAGATAAACACTATTACACTGATCATTTAGCTAATTAAATTACTGGTGACTGAGGAGAAATAGCTTTAAAACGTACATATGTAATCATTGTGCCATTGCCGATTAACAATTAGCAATGGATAATGCTTCAAATGTGATGTTGTAAGGAAAAAATACATTTTAACTGGTATTGTTTTATTATGGGTTGCTGAAGGTAATGCGTGGGTTTTTCTGTTTTGCTTCCAAACTTTTCTCCGTAGAGGAAAATTTACTAGGTCTAAAGAGACAATTCAGACATATTGGATATCCCACATCTTTGTAAATACAGCCTTGGATGCTCTTGCTCTGTAGCTGAAACAAAAATATATATTTGTAAGAACCAGAACAACATTTATTTGCTTTCTTTGAATATATTTTGAGGAAGGTGTGGGAGGTATTGATTGTTCCCATACTGGTGATAAGGGAGACCATAACAATGGATGCCGCTCCAGGGCAGGAGCTGTCAAAACCCCACACCAAACTTGTAGCTTTTAGCAGCTGAGAGCTCAAATTGAAAGCAAGAGCAGCATTAACCCTCCTCTCTACTGTGTTTCAGTGACAAATGCTCTCAACAGTCTCACTCACGACTACAGCTGCATTTCCCACAACAAAACAATGGCACAGTGTGACAAAAATGGATAAAATCCTCGCATATTGTAGTATTTAAAACTGTAAATACTATCTCTATCCATCTATCGATCTATCTATCTGGAATTTGAACCTGCAACCTTTTTGATACAGCAAGGCACCAGTGCTACCACCTGCGCCACAGAGCTGCCCACATTAAATATTCATAATGTCCAAATATGTTGTAAAAACAAACATGCTGTTGTAATGACTCCAAATTTTTCATGAGCCTCACAGTACAGGGAGATGAATACAAAAACACCCACATGACATTTTCCTCCACTTTGCATTTATGGTCTACCTTCTGTTGGTCTATCACATAAAACCCCAATAGATGCATAGAAGTTTGAGAGGATTGTGATGGTTGTGATGATGGTGTTTGATAAAATGCAATGCTTACTGCTTGTTCCATAACTGCTTATTGTATTATGTTTCTATGGCGTAAAGCACTTTCAACTGCCTTGTTGCTGAAATGTGTTCAACAAATAAACCTGACTTTACTCGACTTGAAGTTTGTAGTTGTAATGCAATAAAATGTAGAAATGTTGAAGAGGATCGGATACTTCTGCAAAGCATTGGCTGTGCGTGGCTACAGGTTGGTGTCACCTTGGTTACCATTTCACAGTCTGCTTTTTGCTAAATGGACAAACATAGTTGAATGGAAGTGCATTTAGTTTTGGATCAAAATATATTTTCTTAGTGTGAGACTGAACTAAAATCTTTATTTTTATTAACTATCAAAATAAAATGTAAAATAAAAAGATTGTCCTGTGATCTTTTCAGTTTTAATCACTAGCCTTTCAGATTTTCTGTAGGCCTTTTAATGTTTTAACTGGACTTTCTTTGCTTTCTCAATTATTTCACTCCATTTCCTGCCTGAGAGTGTATTCTGCAGTGTGTGGTCTTGATCAAACGCCTTGGTAGAGTAGGTAGTGTGGCGCTTCAAAGATGAGGGATTTCCCGGTGAAGATGTGGTGCCTCTAAGTTTTCCTGTAATAAGGCAGTTTGTGCTCCTGAGACAATTCCCTGTCACTTCGGTACAGAAGCTCTGTGCAGCTCTCACACGGACGTGGACAGATGAGTTTGCCTCAGTGAACACCAGAACAAGATTCTAATAGTATAACACTGGCTGAGGCACAGAAGATATGTCCAGTTACGGTTTCTTCCTAATGAGGCCTTCTCTAACACCTTTATAATAAACCATCTCATTGGGTCAGCCTTAGAAATAACTTTAATTATTAACAGAAAGGTGGTTTTATTCTTCAGGTGAAACAGCCCGTCTGATGACTGAATTTTATTAAAGTAAAAAGCATATTTCCACTGCTTGATAAAAGTTAAATTCAATAGGGAAGGGAGAAGATTTAAAATGCCATTTTGATATATCACATCGATGCCTCATCATAAGCGTTGTGCGGTTAGTCTAAAAAAGCATGATTTTCTTAGTATCGTTATTAAATTGCCACATTCATGATATCCAGAAATGTCACTTTCAGGATCTCATGGAGCTGATGGAATTATAACCTGATTATAACGCCATTATAACTCAATTATAACCTGATTATTTTATTGAGACATTTCACTAATTAATATAAGATTGGTTTTATTTGTAAGCCTTAGTTTCTGTTGAGAAAACATTTGATTAAGGCTGGTTTGTTTATTTTTTTAAAGCGTAGTGTATTTTGACTTCGGGATAATTTTTTGAAGATCTACCCTAACCCTAAAAGAATCAATAAACAAATCAAGGAAAATTTAATTTGCATTTGGTCGACCAAATATGCCAAGTTCAGTGGAAATGTGCACAATGCTATAAGCCTTTCCAGCTAACCTATTAATAATCTTAATCCAAGAGCCAGACTTTGTGATATTTTGAAGTGATCTTGATCAAAGGAGGATTGAGCTCTCTGACATTTTTTTTTTCATGCTGACTGCTTTTCTGCTCTTTTTCACTTGGGTCTTTGTATTTGGTTATAACTGCAAAGGTGTAAGACCTAGCAAGCAACCTACAGCAGATGAACAGAAAATCAGGTCTTCAAGAAACACTAAAACAACCCAGCAAAGGCTTGAGAGACGCATGATTCTTCCATTGTACATGAGTGACAGTGAAGTTACATCCCAAAAAACATCCTAACCTAAATCTGTGCTTTAAAGAGTCGAGACGTTACTGAGATTCAAATCCTGGGACTGAAGTCTAACTTAAGCTGTTCAAGTCAAACTTCCTTAGACAACGCCATAAAAGATTCTGGACTTTACTTGGTTTGTGAGCTTTTCTGCTTATTTTGACTTCAGTCTTTGTGCTTATCCATGACAGCAGAAACATCAGACCTAACAAGCTATTTACAGTAGATAAACAAAATTGTTCATATGAGAAATACTAAGCAGATCCAGTAAAGAACATGGGATTTCTCATCTTTTTGTTGAGCATCTACTGCAGTGGATTTCAGTCCTGGTCCTCGTTTTAGATGCGTCTCTCTCCTAGTAAAGCTTGTTCAAATGAATGCGTAACCTTTGCGGCATAATATATAGTGCTTCAGAAGCCTGCTAATCACTCATTAACTGAAGCAGAGAAACATGTAAAATATGCAAGACACTGTTAGTGCTAAATCTCTGTTTCCTTTCAGACTTGCTTTGTGCTTCTTTTTTTTTTTTTGCATGTTTTATCTGGTGATGGTATCAGGCCATTATTTTTACAAGTCACAAGTAAATCGCATGTCTTTTTACCCACATCTGAAGTTATGTTTCAATATGTGGAAGTCTCAATTTGAGTCCAAAGTCAAAACTAGACCTAAACTTACAATCATGGGTCTGAAGTCATTTGAAATGACAGTTTCCAAAGATGATGCTACAGACAAAACATGCTTCCCAGAACATACAATGTTTATTCACCTACTTACAGTAATGGTGGAAAAATGGTTACTTAACAACTTTTGCTTAAGTGTTGCAGTTTATAATACGAGCTGAATGTAAAGATTTTCTGCTTTGAAATTTAGCTGAATTAATTTGAAGTCTGCACTGTTTGCTAGATGAAAAAAAGAAAGATGTTGCTTTATAATGATTTTCTCTTCTTATCTAAAGTGAGAGAAACTAACCTGTACTGCTTTGATGTTCATAATATTAATTTCTGTGAACTAAATAAATCACATAACTTCTAATTTGTCTCTAAATGCTGCTGAGCAACATCACCATAATTTTTCAGTTTTGCCTTCTGAACTGGGTTTTGTGTCAGTTTTAATCATTTTACTTTGCTGAAATGGATAAGAAATTGAAATGATGTTAATGCTATTTGATTCAAGAAATCTGTAAGAAACACAATTTTGTTCACCAAAAGATATAAAGTAATTTCAAGTCAAAGTCTAAGGTAATTGGTGTTAGACTATGATAAGAGTCTCAAGGTATTTTTTTTACTTCATCAATTAAATTCTAAAGGTAGTAAATTTGTGCCTCAAGTCAAAATTATGACTATGACTCGAGTCCACAACAAAGCAATGTCTGTCTGATGGGGTGTTGTTAAACTTTTTTGCTATGTTGTCACATAACCCCCCTCATCTTTTGAGTTTAAGAGCATTGTTGATGTTTGCATGATTTAAGCTGAGAATGCAAAGAAAATTTAAATTTGCCAGTTACTTGTCCAGTTACCCTGGACAGGTTGCCAGTCCATGGTAGAGCAGGAAAACGAGAAAGTATATTTTATCAATGTTTAATACATTCCAATGCAAACTATTTATTTAATTCTAAAGCAATTAAAATGTTATTTGTGAGGCACATTTTCCTTCACTCACGCCTGAAAGGCATACTGTGAAAAATGGGACATTTTTTTATTCTACCTTGCACTGAAAAATTTCTTCAATTCCAAATTTTGCATGACACTTATTGAAAGTGCAGCTCCGCGTCTCCTTGGAATAATAGCGTTAGTTAAGAGGAAGAAGAGTTTTACAGACAGGCACTTTTGCAGATAGAAAGAAACATTTCAGAAAGAAGGTCTTTTCAAATTAGCATCACCCACATAACATGACTTGTGTTTGGGAATAACTGGCTTTTGAGTGATAAATTTGATTTATCTCCCGTTATTTGCTGAATTTTACTCCTCACCGTTTATTTAAACTAAAGAAAATCCAAGTTTTGTTTTTTTTTTTTTCGTTTTTTTTTTCTTTTTTTTTTTTTCTTTTTTTGCCACACTCTTCCGGGAACTGCTGAGAATTAAAAATCCATTGTTTTCATTTTAATTAAAGCTTCAGTTGGTAACTTTTGTACAAGTATTTTTTTTACATGTTTGTTCAAACTTCTATTATGTTGACAGTATTACTTGAGACAGATAATATATGAAAAAAAAAAAAACATTAAGCTCCTCTGCCTCCACCCTGTGGTTCAATGGTCAAATAAATATCTACTGGTCAGAAACAACTAATCAGAGGCAGGTGAGTGACGTAGCATTGTCAATCATGCTCATATATGTGTTGCTCAAGATTGCCAGTTTGCTGCAACTGTGTTAATGGCGGAGAAACAACTTACTATTGCAGGAAAACTATTTATTTTAAGTCATTTGTAGCCATGCTAACTGGCCTGCACATTCATGGCAGGCTCCGCTGTGAGAAAAGAGACGTAACATAGCTGAGAGAAAGATGGAAGGTGTGAGCAACGCATACACAAGGATGATTGACAACACTAAGACCTTTGTCCTGGCTCAGATTGTATTTCTGCAGATGGCAGTAGGCCCACCAGGAGGAGGCAGAGGAACTTGAATTTTTCAGTTTATCTGTCTCATATTATACATAGGGGCAGATTTTACAAATATAAAAAAAAAAAATTGTTTTTTTTACATATTTGTAAAAATATGTAAAAAATTACATATTTTTTTACATATGTAGCTTTTTTTTTTTACATAGCTACCTATTAAAGCAATAGGTAGCTTTAATTTTTAAAGCTACCTATTGCAGCTTTAAAAATTAAGAAACTTTGTTTATCTTTTCAAGTCCGAACAGCATCATTTGTAGATCTCTGTTTAGTGTCTCTTAGCTGTTTATGCATTCCTCCTGAGTCTCCCGTATATCCAGCTTTCAACTCTGCAATAGCATCACACTGTCACTTAGTTGGAGCAGACCATGCTTTCCACTTTGCATCAATGGAGCTGGTGGACTGTGCAACTTAGCTGCAGCCTTCTGGTCTCCATCTGTAGCAAGACAAGTCAACAGGGGTCTCCTGCTCCTGCAAAGGTTAACGGCCCACTCCTGTATACTAATACACAAAATCTTCCCATATGCTCCGTCTTTTACAAACATCTCAGTACTTTTACAGCAGAGTCAATTTCGAAGCCAGCTTTGCGGCTAATCATCCTCCGCTGCCTCCAATGACCGCTTACACTCAGATGAGTAAATCAAACTATGATCTGGTGGGATTAAACTAATCAGGAGCCTCTCGACTCAGGTTAAATCTCCCTGAAATTAATGATAATTCAAATTAATGCATCCCAACTTGCAGGTGGGGCTATGTTAATCTCAGCTAGTGACATCTTAATTCTTTTACACCAACCTGAAAAAAGTGAAACTCCTATAAGAGTAATACCTATGCTGGTTTTACACGGTGCTGCACTTAACATTAGCACATCTGCTCTTCAAGTGTCCTTCATGAATATTTAAGCAACTTCATGATTCAGATCTGTCAACTGTAATTACTCAGCACTTATTCATTTTAGAACACTTGCAGAGACTTATTGAGTTAAAGAATGCACACCCAGCCAAAGGACCCTAAAGAAACAGCCGGCACAAAGTGTTGGTGCCGGATTAGGCTGCCAATTAAGCCCAGAAGAGCTTTAGAGAAGTTCAGAACTGATGCCGTCATTGTGGTCATGACTGTCATTTTAATTTTGGTCTCTTATGCTTTTGAACTGTTGTTTTTTCAGGTTGGAATGGTTATACAAAATAACACTGCAGTTATTTTTTTTACATAGCTTTGAGAGGAGGCACACATTTGAATTTTATTGCGTAGCCGCTGTAGCCATTTACAAGCTTCTGGCATAATTCTGGGAGGAAACTGGGCCGCTCTTGGCCCAGAGAGCGGCTGATAGTTAATTTTAATGGCATATTACTTAGACTGCCTTTCAATGACATTTTAAAAAGTTTTTCAGCTTCACACTTATGAATACCGCTCACATTTCCAAGCATAAATCAGAAGATCAGACTTTTGAGGAGGCAAGTCTGCTTTATCTAGTCCAAAAACAGTTTTGTGTCCAGTTACCAACCATCTGACTCAAACAATCAACCTCAAATGAAAGAAAAAGGCTTAGCATGTTCAAAAACAATCCAGAAATTGCAGATATCAAAACCCACCACAAAGTAGAAACAGCCGGAACATCTGTCTCGTATTCCAACTAAGAGTATGACTGAAATTTGCAGCTGGCCAAGTTGGACATGCCAAACATCCTCAGGAATAAAGTTTCATGGTCAGGCAACTATTTGGCCACAATGACAAGATGTTTGTTTGGACAGGAGATTAAGAAACCTACAACAACACATGCTTAACACCAACTGTTAAGCATGGTGGCAGCAGCATCATGCTGTGGAGCTGCATCACTGCTAGAGGTAAAGGTTCCATGCACATAGTAGATGAAGTGAATGAGCACAAATGACTGTCAAATCCTTCAGCTTCAACTTTAGTTACCGACTAGATGGTTAGAACTTCAGCACAGTGGTGTGCTTCAAACACCAATGATCCCAATCATACATCAAATCTGGCTCTTTAATAGTTAAAACAGGCTTACATCAATTTCCTGGAATTGCAGCACTAGTTACAAATAGAATACGTTAAACAGGAAGGTATATGGCAGGAAGAATCAGTAAATATAACTCTGATAAAAATTTCTGGTAAGTGTAGACTCCACCCAGGGCTTTGTTAGTGACTACAAAACACCATTTTGCTAGGGGACATTTATCCAAACACTAGCTGGAGGGTATGTATATATCTGAGCCTTCACTGATCTCTTTGACCCTGTGCGAATGGTTAAAAACGATTCCACTCTTGAAAAAATGGTTCCAGCAATCACTAAAAGCTCACAATTAATTTAACAAGTGGTTGTAAATTTTTGACCCCAACAGGTTGTATTTTGATAATGGTGCTGATGATGGATGTGAACAATTCAAAAATGTTCTCTCTTTTTTTTGTTGGTTATTCTACTGTTTCTCTGTTTGATCAGGAGAAGAACTAAATCAGTTTTAGTGTCAATCCAGACCGCTTTGTTCCAGATCATGAACCAGGGCTTTAACCTTGCCAGAGGAAGTTTTGTCTCCCTCCCCTCGTAGTTATTGTACATCTATTGAAAAAGATGCTCTTTATCATCATTAAAAAAGCCCATTTGGGTACAGCAAGCGGCTTCCCTGCATCTTCATGCCAGATAGAGGCAGAGAAAATAATTTGGTGTCAGAATGCTGACAAAATACTGAGCGCATTCCTCCCTAAGTGCTTCCACTCAGTCCTGGGGCTAATATGGAAATGTGATGGAGGGAAGTGAAAGCTCTTTTTCAGGGTAAAGTGTGGTTGATGATGGATCCTCTTTTAAATGGTGTATTCACTAAATAAACATGCACATTATGCAGTGAATTGCGGTAATGTGGCTGTTTACATTTAAAGTAGAAGTTCAGTGGTTAGAAAATATCCCTATTTGCTCTCTTGCCAAGAGATAAATGAAGAGAATAACCTCCGTCTAATTTGTGAATGGTAAAAGTGAAGCTACAGCCAGAACCCCAGTTTGCTTAGATTGATGGTTTATGGTCTGTGTTTCCAACTTTTTTTTTTTTTGTTAAAAGTAGTTTGTTATTAAACTTTTGACCTTCTGAGGTTCATGATGTGTTCATTTTAGTCATGTCATTTCCAGAGGACAAGAAATATTTTTACACTAATAAAAGATTCAAGTTATTTCTCTACACATATTCACTACAAACTGCACTCATACGACTCTCTCATTCAGATTTTTGACATTTTCTGTTATGTTTCCTCCCATCTTCTAATTTGTAACTGTATGAGTCTAATATTACCTGACAGAAACACCGTTCTGAGTAAAACGAAAATCAAAAAAAAAAAAAAAAAAAGAAAGAAAAAGCGAGACAGGATTGGGGCAACTGAGACGTCTGAGACATTTCAGACTTGGGGTTTGGTCCCAATCCCAAACATGATATGATTCTCTTAAATACAGAAAGGAATTGGTAATTTATACAAAAGCTTGAAAATAATGTCACGATCAAAGCAAAGAGGGCTTTTGACTGCAAAACATTGTTTCTGTTTTATACTGAATTAAAAAAAATAAATTTAATTCAGCAGAGAATACACCGACGTGTGATGTGTTTAATTCATATTTGCAGTTCAACACCTAAATTGTCTCAGTAGGGATAGATGAGTTAACAGTGAAGGAAAACTATTAAAAAAACATTTTAAAACTTCTGAAATTTTCTCACACACCGTTTCTACATGTGAAAGGTGTTTTGATAAGAAAAAAGTACTGGGGAAATTTTTTTTCTTTAGAGATGTGAAGCACAAAGTTTTGCAGTGCTCCCCTCCATTACATGTTTCTGTGAACCACAGCTCAGCTGGCTGATAGAGGGCTATTAAACTTTTTTAATGGCTAGACAAATTCAGCTGTTTGGGTGTTTTCTGGTCACTAAAAGGACAGAGACCAAACGAGCTCCACAACAGACATAATGAACCAGCTGGTGTCAGCTTGTTACACTCTGAAAAGCTTTATTATTCTGCACCACATACCTTAAAAACTACTACATTTTGTGATGTTTAGTCTATAGTTTTGCTTTATTCAGACAAAATCAAAAGAACAATACATGAAGAAGTAAATGTGATGTTAAACATATTTCCTTTAATTTTCTCCTTGTTTATACTACGGAAATGATATTTTTACTCAAAGTTAACAGACCATGCCCAGTTTTAAGCTGATCTTAAGATTCTAGACTGTAAGTCAATCTAATTCACATTTTTTTTTTAAATCAAAAGAACTAGATGCCATCACTCATAAATTCCCCCATCTTCAGGTGGCTGTTTCACTCCATCTTGGCCAGTTTACAGTAAATCTATTCACTTCTGTCCAAATTTGTTTTCTGTTATGCAAAATATTTTTAATATGACTAAAACTATAGCAAAGCTGCTCTTGATATGATTTACTATATGTTTGACATTTTTAGAAATAACAAAACCTCTAAATTACAAGCTGAAATGCAGTTTGTTAATAATGCATATGTTTGTAATTATTGTTTTAAAATTACTTCAAATTCTGCTATTTGAACAAAACATCAATTCAAGAAAATTCCACACACCATTTATGTAAATATATACTTTTGTATTTGAAGAATACAAGGTAAACTTAAGATAGGAATTCACAAATGTAAGTAAGCACCCAAATTAAGTTTTGGTAACGTTTTGCTTGACCAAGCTAACCTAATATAAGTTCTGTCCAAGTTTCCTCTTGGAAACAGTGAACCACACTCAGTTAAAGGTTTCTCAGGTAAAAACAGGTTTGGTAAGCTCAAAGATGTCAGAAAATATCGGAGCCACTAATGCACAACATTGTATGATACAAATAGGAAACTTTAAAGGGTAAAAGTGACGCTAGAGGTCGCTACAAGTTCCTCAACATTTGAAAAGGGATGCATAAAATTTAATATTTTTTCAAACCCAACGCAACCAGGTTACTGGCACACCTTGACTCCTGCTACTGTACATCCCAAAAACTCTAGACACCATTTTAGTTAGACAGGAATGAGCGCTCGAAAGATCTTGCAGAGTTAAAGCATAAGCGGAACTATGTTCTTATTAATGTATTTTAACACAGATTTCCAGTGAAACAAATCCGATAAACAAATCCCTACTTTTTACTAATCTGCTAACCTTTAGAAAAGAAGAGCAAATCTAGCAATGCAGTCTAAAAAAGATTTCTTTCCTGACAGCTGCAAATGGTGGTAATCCTCTCATAAGATAAGAAATGAAACCCTTCATAATGTTTCAGGTTAGCATGAAATCATGCATGAAAAATTTATGGGACTGTTGCTTTTTACAACCACGGAAACATTACAAAAATGAGTAAATATATAAATAAATAAAATGCTAAGTGAAGCCTTCAAGTAGGTCAGTGTTGTGGTGATGCCAAAATCTAGTGTGTTAAAGCTGTAAACCTGAAATCAAAAGATTTGGAGTATAAAGCTGGCAGCATAGACAAAGAAAGGGCTGTAGACATGAGGCACCACCATGAGCCAAAAACACTAAAAAAAAAGACATTAATAAATAAACTTTTGGAGGATGTAGGTACATGTAGCTGACAGTGGGCTCATTCACTGCAGCACCATCTGCTGCACTAAACGGACAGACTGCAAAAGGACATGAATATGTGGTCGCCGTTCTGAATGTAATGATAACATGAATAGAAACGAAAACACTAAAGCAATTTGAAAGACCCTCTTGTTTCCCATTCACAGATATGTCTTCACACTGCAGCCTGTGAGAGCTGTGCAGCAACATGCCAAAGTCAGCAAACTGCTGGCCTTATTATCCAGACCCTTCATGCTGTGCACGTCCCCTCAGTGCTGCAGCTGCGAATCGATATGCTGTGTGGTGCCAGGGGACGATTGAGGTGGGGCAAACAGATGTTCAAATCAGCACGGTGACAATTTTTATTGATTTGGCTAAATCAGGCGAGACAGATGCAGCCCATTCACAACTCCAGAAATCTGCAGATCCTCCACTGGGCTTTGACCTACATTATGACAAGTAAACACAACATCAGAGGCCATCACTTCAATCTCTTCCTTTTGCCTTCTCTTTTATCATCTCCTATGGGTCTCTGTGTCACCCAGTGTTGTTGGGTTCCATCCCCCCGCAGCGAGAAAAAAAACAAAAAAACAAAAACATTCATGACCACCAGATTAATTGAAAAATGACTGGAAATGAGAGTCTTATTTTCATATCTGCTAATTCTGGGGTGTTGTTTTCTTAGCTCTGTGGTGATTTCAGCAAAAAACAATTAATGGTGTGAATGTGCCTTAGCTGGCCAATTTTCTGAAAGAGTCATTGTTAAATAATTTAAGAAACAATTAACATTTGTTCTTGAGCACAGAAATCAGTTTTCTTCCATTTTTTTCCACATGTTTTCAGGAAAGAAAGAATGGCCAGGGGGTTATCGCCCACACAAGCGTAAATGTAGGAGGTCAAAACTCTGAACTTATTCCTCAACAATTAAAGTAACAGAAATGACTGAAATAATTACATCAGCTGAAGGTTCTTTGGGCTCCAGTTTGAGTGAAATTTGTTAACCGGAGTCGGCTCACTTTGCACCACAGTCTGTGACATGAATGTGGGCGCGAACACACATCCACGCCCACAGAGACAGACCTGGTGTTTTCTTTTCATGTAACACTCAGAAAAAGGCTTGTTTCCATGACAATGTGGAAGTTGTTGCACCTTTTAAGTGACACGAAAGCTTAAAACTGAAGTTCAGACTAATGGCTGTCTTACTTGTTTTTGTATCAGAATTGATTCCAGTAAACTTGTACATCAGGTTTGTCAGAACTAGCCCAAGCATTACTCTATTATGTTGCTCATACTGCTGCACAAAGTCTGTTTTTTATTATTACTAATTTTTTGTTTTAATTTAAAATCCCAGGGTTTTCAAATTTATTTAGGACATGTAGTCCTTGTATTTTAACATTCAATACAAGGAAAGTTAAAATCCTTGTATGCCTGACACAAAGGAGGAGCATTTATTGTGTTATTTGTATTGTGAAAAATGTATTATTATGATAAGAAATTTGATTTACCACAACACTGATAAACCACAGATTATGCCTAAAACTCATTGTTTTGTTGGAATTGTTATATTTACCATCTCCTCTACTGATGGCTGAGAGTGTCGAAAATGTCCCTAAATATGAATAAATTTTTAAATAGGATTAAATGCAGTCACTGTGAGCAGTTTATAACCTCACTTCTATGTCACTTGTGTCCCACAGATGACCTTTTTAAAATGGATATGTTTTTTTTTTGTTTTTTTTGAAGGACATCATTCTATGTTTTGGGCTTTGAAAAGACTGACATGCCATCGCTTTTATTGTCGTCACAATAAACACCACAAAACTACTGTGACACAATTTCAAATCAATATCAGAAATTCAGAAATGTTTTTTTGCAGTTTTTACTTTGGTGTTTAAACCACATTAACCTAAACTCTGACAAATGATATCAAAATAAACAGAACGAAGATAGGAGGTAGTTTGTGTTATTCTGATGCTAATCCAACCTTTTGTCATTGTTCAAGCTCAGTTTTCTCAATATTTTCTTCTATTAATTCGATGACAAAACAGTCAAATCTACACTCTGGAGTTTTAAACATGGTCCTCCAATATTTTTACCAACTGATAAATCCCAAAAAAATTATGTTCTTTCCTTTGGTCCATTTATGTTAACATCAGCTTCTCAGTGCCCAATCCAGAGTTTGGGTTTGTGGAAACACAGAGAATTCATACCAACTAGCATGAGTTCAGCACTGGGACCAGCTTGGTGGAAAATGCCCTTACATTCCCTTGAGGTCTAAAATCTAAGTGAGCTAAAATGAATCTGATCCAATCCATCAGCCAATAAAAATAGGTCATCTTTGGATTAAAAGGTTATTATGATGACAGTATGAAAACAAAATTGTTTCAGAAGCATGTGACAAAGCTTTAGCTGTCTTTGTGCAACATTGTTTGTAACTGATTTCTGGAGCAGGGACATTTCATCTCGCTCATCGTGCTCTTTCGGCCGCCGCAGACCAGCAGCTCTGAACTCAATCATGACCACCGTTCCCACTAACCCCTCACAGTTTGACTCTTTGACATCTTGCCGTATTCTTGAGAACCAATTTGTTACTGGCACCAACATGAAAATACAGTTTGTACCAGAAAACCCAGATACACTGTGTTGTTGTGTTATGGCTCCTGTTACCTGAAAGAGAGAACAGCTTGTGTTGCTTTAGAAACATGGCAACCAGCTTGCTATTTTTGACCAATTGATAAATGGTTTAGCTCTGTGTTGTAAGAAAGCCAATGCGTTTTTCTTGTTGCCGTGTTATACATGTTGAATTTTATAATATAAAACTCACTCCACGCTCTTCAGTGCAAAAAAAAAATCTATTGTTTAATTTTTAATTTTGTTGCATCACTTTAATGAAGTCAGGGTTTTAGTCAACATCTTAAATAGAGTATAAACTTTTTCCTACATGTGTGATTAACAGTTTGCTTCTGAACACAAGGGGACTGTACAATAACAATTTGGGAGTTTAAAAAAAACCTGGATGGAAGTCCGTCATTAAACATAAATAGAGTAGTACTCACTTGACCTGAAACCCGCCTCTGAGGGAGAGCTGAAAAACAATTAACAAGGCCTGCTTCTAAGCTTCTTTAACTCAGCCTTCCAGACACAGAAAGCAAAGTTAGAATTCCTTGAAAATGTAAAGAGGTCAAATGGAAAACAGAGAAGTCAGATGTAAGGTTAGAGAACTTTGAAAGCTTTTTAATTCTTTTGACAGGTTACAGTTGCACATGTGGCTGAAACCTGTCCAGCCTCCTGAATCTTGTGCAAAAGGAGACATGTGCATCATACTGCAAAATGTTAGGACTGAAAATGTCAAGGAATGCATTGAAGAAAACATTTTTTCTCCTAGCAGTAATATACAACTTACATAGCTGTGATAGGAGATGAATGTTTGGCACATTTCTGTAGCAAACTGGTTGCTATCTCATTCAAAATCTGGGCATGCAAACCCATCAAGTCCTGCTTGTTTCAGTGGTTTATTCTCCTTTTGTCCTTGATTCCCAATCTTATGCTACTTATTGCCACAAATTAGGAGATACAAATGAGCTAAGGAAAATATAGGAAAAAAAAACATTTCCCCTTTAATTTTGACTGAGAAAGCATTCAGATTTCATAGCCAGAGGTTGCAAAATTCACTCAAACATAGAAAAAATTTTGTAGACAAAGACATTTTTAGCATTACCATGAAATTTGGGTATGCATTATGAATTGAAATTAGTAACAATTAGCTTTTAGATACATTGTTATAATTTTATTTGCAGATTACAGAGTTTATCTTTGCAATAATGATTCAGTGAATTCAGCAGGTTGCTTTATTTCCCATTTCTTCCCCAATAGTGCAGTAACCACAGGTTTCCAAAAGATCATACAAATTTTACAGCTGTTTTAGTGTCACAAAAAGCAATGGTAGAACGATTTTTACCCCAGGTGAATCTCACATAAATATAGATAAATATGGGTGACACTCCTCCAGATAACATACAGTATGCCTTATCTAAATGTTGACAAACATTTATGCAGAGAAATGCTTTTTACAGTCTGAAGAGCAAATGTTTGTCTTATGATGCCTTTATGAGTTACATTTAAGCGACAGTAAACTGTAGTTTATTGCACCACCATTTAGTTCAACAAATTAAATTCAATCAGTCTGGTGTTTTAATCACTGTGGGCTGTTATCGCGTTAGCCCAGGCTAGCAGGGCAAGCATTCCCGAATTTAGGAAAGTTGCGCTGATGTTGAAATAACACTGAAGAGACTGCAGACACATCAGTTGCATCAGTTGGATGCCGCAGGTTTGAGCCACTTTTGACAGACTCAGTTGGAAAAGGTGGTGACAGAAAAAAACTAAAAGGGTCTGTAAGTTGATGTCATTAGCAACAATAAAGCTGAAAAAAAACTAAGATGTGTTCAAAGTGAGCTAGATGTCTGTTACAATAGATACCTAATAGAAAGCCATAGAAAAACATGAAAGGGAAAAATTTAATCCACTTCTAAAGTTTAAGGAAGATGAAAAGATTTTAGCATTAAAACTACAGAAGGACATAGATATTTGCTGAATAAAATACAAGGACGAAACATCAGATGTGCTGGATGTTTATCATAAAGAGCATGCATCGTTTCCTCCCGTCTTCTCCCACAGCGTGTCGTATTGTTCTTTTTCATCATCACCCTGCATGCCTGCCTACAGCACAGGTATTTAATTGTAATGGTATTAATTAAAGCTGACAGTATCAACAATTCAACAAGACAGCTTTCTCAGTGGAATCCTGTTTGTCACTTTCTAATCCAGGTGTCGATGCGTGTTTACAACACACTACACCACTGTACACTGACTGCCTTTGGCAGACAATCTGATCCTGTTACTGATTATTTTTGTCGTTGATGCTGAAAGCCTACAGAGACGAGATATGTTTAAGCAGATTTTTATTAGTGTTTCTACTATAAGGTGAGAATTTGTTTTCATCTTTGTAAATCGTCCAAATAGCACACAGTGCTCCAGCTTAGAATTGCATTACATTCTCTGACTCTCTTCATACTCAGCAGGGCCATAATAAGATGGTACTCATCAACTTCACTCCAGCTGCATGACGGGTGCCCTGCTGCACCGCTGCTCTTTCGCTGTGTGTGTGTATCCAGCCAACCTTTGACGTGCTGCAGAGCTCCAGCTGTTTACCTTTGCACGTCCTTTCATTCTGTTTATAGATTTGTGTAACGAAGGGTTTCTAGTTCAAAAACAGAAGACTTGAAGTCCGCCCAGTTGTAACTTGAGCCAGGTTGTTCAGAACGACCAAAACTAAATCTTTATCACAGCTGAAAATTAGTTCTATGAAGATCAATGAATCATTATATAGATTTTTTTTTTCTGCAATCTGCTTAAATAGCACTTAGCTCACATACAAAAAGCTGGACCACAATGTTTAATGGGTAGGATCCATGCATCAACCTACTATATTGCATACATTTATCTTTAACTGGAGGTGAACATAAAAAAGGACCATGCAGCTTGTTTGAATTGAGTTTTGCACCATGACAGAGTTCTCTGTGAAGGTCTCTTTTTGTCTACTTTACTAAATCATTCAGTTAGTATTCTTTTTGGTTGATGGTGCTTTACTTTTACTCTACAGTAATAAAGATACAGTGCCTTTAAAAGGCCCACAGCCCACTGAATTTTTTTCCCCATTTTATCACATTAAATCTGGAATAGGCCAGCACAAAATAGCCCATTATCGTTAAATCGAAGGAAAAGGTTACATGGTTTTGTATTTTATTATTTCCTATACACTTTTTTTTTTTTTTTACAACTAATGAATATGTATTAAGTCCTACTTTTGCCATTTTAGGGCATCTGATATCTAGCTATATGCATAGAGAATAAATTGTTTGCCCATTCCTTTTGTAAAACAACTTAAAGGGGTAGTATTATGTATTTTCTAGCCACATTGTGTAATTTTACAACACAATCAAGTATGTACAACACCCTCAGTCATTATAAAAATAATGTATATTTCAAATAAGACTTAAAAGAAATTTGACTTTGTAATTTAACGCCTTAAAATTTGGCCTCTGTTTCTTTCAGAGATGCTTGCTCTTTCTGACACTCCACCTTCAGGAAGTTATCACAACATCTCTATTAACCCTTTCACAATAATTTTTTTTTTTACCAGCGTTTCACTGAGCAGTAGCCACCTCCAACCTCTCTGGTCCTCCTGAAGAAAGGCATCCCTACAACACAATGCTGCCACCACCACCATGTGTCACCATGGGGATAATGTCCTCAGGGCAATGTGTAGTCTTTGCTGTTTTCGACACATGCAGGCTACTTTCTGTATAGGCTACCTACTAACCACTGATTTAATAAGAAACAGTGCAGGCTCACATTGGCCAGTAGAGTTAATTTGTGATGGCCAACAACCATCCAAATGGATGATTTTAGGCTTCAAAATGACTCCACAGAAAACATTAGTATGCACAAGCAGGAAATGTAAACATACATAAATTCTCAATATTAAGATCTGACCTGGTGACATTTACAGTGGTGAAAAGCCTTTTATGGTGATTTTAAATGCTCTATGCAGCTTTTTCTGTGGTTTTCATACCAGTTTCTTAGTTCTTTACTGTGTTTAATGTTTTCTCTTCGCACGAAATCATGCTGTGATTTTCCCTTCAAGCTTCCAGCTCGTTCATGCACAATGGATTCTCAGAAACTACACGTAAAGAAATGTTTCTTGTGACTGGATGGCATTACCATTTTACTCAGTGACATGAGTTTAAGATGTTTTCACATGTGAACACATGATTCAAACTTGTTTCCACCGCCTCTCATGTACTGTAATTCATGGCATGAGATCTGCTGCAGGAGGTGGAGTTCTCACAGCATGAAATGTGAAAAACGTGGTGTAGGGGAAGCATCTGCCTTAAGTGTGCAGGGGGTGAGACACAGTGCAAAAACTGTGCTGTAAAGAAAGCTCTGCCTCCTTTACAGCAAGTCGAAAATGATGGATATCTTTATATTAATACCAAATGTATTTGAATGCATCTGCAGCACACAGGCCAAGACAACTGAAACATTTCTTGTTTCTAAACATATAGTTGAAATCAAATCTCCTTAAAAGTTACATACAACTATTTTTCTCACTGTCTGACATTAAATCAAATAAAATGTGTCCTGTTTAAGGTCAGTTAGCTGGAATTTTGGCCTATTCCTACTGACGGTAGTTGTGTAATTGGGTCAGGTTTGTAGGTCGCCTTGCTCACGCTTCCTTCTTCAACTCGAAAGTTCCACCTTTTGTCCCCCAAATCTAACAATAGTTAAAATATTTTGGTCTCATCAAATCACAGGACTTCTCTTCAGAAATGAATATCTTTGTTCTTGAGTACAATTGCAAAGCTAGCTTTTTATGTTGCTGTGTTACTGTAAAGGGTTCTTCTGTAATGGGACAGGATTCAGTTAAGGATTGTTAGATTCACTCACTGTGTTCCACTAGGAAGCTCCACAGTTTATTTACATTGGCTCAAGTTACATGATGGAAAACCGGAAGTGTGTTGATGGCGGTCTGGAAGTAGTTTATGCTGTCAACAGGTGAAGCAAGCAAGCTGAAATATTCTTTAAAATTACTTCTTACTAACATTCTTTAAGATTGCCCAAAGTGGTGAGTTTATTTTTAATGTTGTAATCTACTGAGAAATTTGTTTTTGTCCTGGATTAGTATTTTGGCTTTAAGCTAATGACAATGATAGTGATTTTAGCACATTAGCAGCTGATTAGCACAATGCTAGCCCCTACATATTGCACAGCATGGTTTAATGCTGATGTGAACATACACAATGGTGTTCAAGGGATAAACTTTAGCTAAATCAAATCTAAGATTGGTGGGTTATGCTTATATAGTTTATTTTAAATTTTGTTTTACTTTGTTTACAGCTGCCTTGACCATAATTCACTAGACAATAACTAACATAATAACTCAAACAACAACTAATATTTTTGTAACATGGATAATGATATTATTTTGGCGTCAGCCGCAATAGTGTGAATATAGCAGACACTTGTTCAGATGTCAAAATGTTATTTTCTGGTCCAGTAATCCAAAAGGAAATTAAATTTGTTCAAGGTCTGTCTAAGCAACATGTTATTTTAGTGTGGCAACTGAAAGGCTTCGTAAATTGGCTCAAATATAATAAAAAAAACAAAATCTGGTTTCATATTTATTCACACCACCATTCATCTCCAACTGTAAATTCCAAAAATATGCATCAAAATTCACTTTCAAAACACTCCCATGCATGGAAGGACACTTTATTTCTACTACCTGCTCTGCTTTAAAGTCTGTTTCTTGTTGTTGTTGTTGTGTAAGTTTTGTCCTTCAGCCAGCAAAGCAGCTGCTTCAGTAAATATATAAAATCTCAACTCCATTTTTCTGATTAGAGGAGGCTACATTAAAAAGTAGTTCCTTCTTTAGATCTTTTTTTTATACACTTTTTGGAGGCTTTGATGCCGAGCAGTTATCCTCAAAACAAAACACGTAAAAAAAAGTTACGCATGAACACTGCTAATAAGAGATTTAATCATACCTATTTTCACACAGCATAAATGCGAACATACACAACATATTAACACAGGGTTGCGTCCGATATATTTAATCTGGTTTCACAAGAATTTTATAGCACCTCTTCTGTCTTCAAGGAGTAAGATATGTTGAATAGATTACTTCCTCACGATGTGACAGTTTATTAACACGTAAGGTGGAGGTGCTGAAGTCTCACTAACATAAATAAGATGCATTCATGTGCACCTTCTTTTTTTCTCACATCGGATTTTGAGTTTGCATTTCAAAGTGAAAAAGTTGAAGTCAAATGTAATTTTACTTATCAAATCAGTTTTCATATTATCTCAGTCAAGCCAAAAAGAAGCACTTCCTCTTAAATGATTATTATGAAAATCAAGACCTTTAAAGTTGGGTTTGAATTTAACGTACAGCTACAACCACTTTATCTGAGATTCATTATTTTCAATGACAGGTTTGATATTAGAAGAGCTCCTCTCTTCTTATCTGGAGGATTTGAAAAGAACTGACTTTACAAGAGGAGAGGGCTGTTGCTCTTTGTGCCTATAATGTCTCCCAGGTGGCACTACAAACGGAGTGCTAATAATAAAACACTGACTCCTCTCTTCCGCTGCATTTCTGCACTAAGCCCTTATTCTGTAAGATGAAGAGTAGATTTGGTGAATTAAGAGAAGAGTGATACTTTGTCACAATTCTGCAAAGCTAACGAGTTGATGGGTAAGACAAAAACCTAAAACCAATGAAACTAGAAAGCATGCTACAATTAACTCTTCTATAGCTTATCTTGGAAATATTTGCTACTGGTTGAAATTACATAGCAATGGGCTTACGTGAGGTTCTAATGTTTATACAGCCTCAAGTAAAAATACAGTGGCTTCATTATATTTGTCATTTTGCTCTTTATAGCCTCACGACATGATAGTTGAGTGGTTAGTCCAGGTGATGAGGCTGCTGTCAATAGCTTAGTAGACATGGCTCAGTTTGCTGTCCACTGTTAAAAACAATCCATTGTCATAAAATCCTTTGCAGGGGATTTCCAAATCTTACATAATCTTATTCCAAATCACACTTATACCCAAACAAGGTATAAGTGTGATTTGAAATTCGATATTGGTCAGCACTTTATTTAATCTATGGGTTAGAATAAGCTGATACCTTAGGGGTATTATTTTATCTACCCGATCAAAGAAACAAAATGTACTGCACAGCCTTTATTTTGCAACACTCTCTGCAGTTCTCATTGCAAACAGTAGCAGCCACTAGTGAGAAAAAAATAATAGCCCGGTATAGCAAGGACATCAGTGGAAGAGATTATCTTTAGAAGTTTTTTGTCTTTCATCCTTCTTTTCAACAGCTCAGAGGACACAGATTAAAATGGTGCACTTAAAAGCCAATGGGATGGATTTCAACCAACAGCAGCATCTAAACACAACTGATACCCAGTCAGCACAAATCAGTTATTCTTCACATCTCTAGTGCAAATGGTCCCTTTATTGCTGTAGCCTAGTGCAGACATTCAGAATACAACAGAGGAAGAGAGGAACAAACTTTCACTACAAGATATATTTCTATTAGTTTCCCAAGTAGTGGGAAGACAAATCAGTTCTTTCATGTTTTCAGGGAACCAGGTTCGACCTGGTCCTGGTTAAATGTGAATGTCTTTTGGGGAAAGCCCCAACTCTCGAGTTCAGCAGTCTCTAAAAATGTGGGGAAAAGAAGAGAGGAGTTTGATCTTCTTTCTCTAAAAAATGTTTAACAAAGCCGTAGAGTTAAAATGGGTTTGTTTTTTGGGGGTTTTTTTTTACAACAGTTACACTCTTTAGCATAAGCAAAATCACTCCAACCTCAAAATGTGGTTGGAGTGATTTTGACATAGTCCAATTTTCTTTTCTTTCTTTGCTATGCTTACATTTCAATGTAAGCATAGCAAGCTACATTTCAGCATTTTCTAGTTGACAACCTGTTGAGCCATTCAAGAAATTGCATGTTTTCAACAATTCAACCGTTTTGCTTACAATTTAAAATGTAAGCAAACTATGAAAAACAGATCTGAGCATTCATGTGAGTGAGAGGGTTAGAATAATATGTTCCCAAACAATACCAATCATTCCTGAACCACACAACAAAGGCTCTACCAAAAGACAAGAAAATAATGAAAGAAGAGGTCACTTATTCCTCAAGGGGGGTTGCATTTTGGCAGCCAGATTTCATTTCAGCACTCAAGGCGTTCATTTCATTCCCACAGTGATAAAAGCAGACATTTGACAAATCAAGTAATCCCATAGAAATAGCCGCAGATGCAAGACTGGCTTTAAAACTCTGTGACAAGTTGCATTGGATTGCACTGTGGGAGCCTGTGGGAAGAAAATACACAAGCTAAAGATGTTTAAATGTGAAGCATAGCAGGGAAGCGCGACAGGCGTCACTGTGCAAATGAAAGTGATCTGTTGTGAGGCTATCAGAGTGAGAGTGACAGAGGCAGACACACTGGAGCTCAAACATCCCCACAGCAAACAGATACAATCCGTCAGATAGAGCAGAGTGACAGCAGATCCTCTGATGGACTGAGCAGCATCGATGCACTGG
This sequence comes from Poecilia latipinna, assembly GCF_001443285.1. Classification (NCBI taxonomy): domain Eukaryota; kingdom Metazoa; phylum Chordata; class Actinopteri; order Cyprinodontiformes; family Poeciliidae; genus Poecilia; species Poecilia latipinna. Next base: position 284,126 of record NW_015113146.1, on the reverse strand, counting down.
GAGGAAGGAAGGTATAGTAGAGGTATTGCAGAAAAACTGGAACGCCACTGTGATTAAAGTCTGCACACAATGCAAGCTTCCAATATGCCAAAGCTTAACAAGGAAAACAATTCAGAGTACACCCACACTGAAAGTACGTTATTGGTAACAGAAAAAGCTTCTCCCACCCACACAGTGGGCTTTGTACACAAGATCTAAATGCATGATCTGCCTCTTCCTCATGCTGCCCCTTCTTTCTCATATAACATCTCTGTGACTGCACAGACCAGCAAACAGCTAACAGGACAGAAAAGTCACAGTGAGGGAGAAACAGAGATAAGGTATAGAAAGAAACACATGGCTTTGTTGTCAGTTTTCAAAACTTATTCAAACGCTCTTTGATGCAAGAAAAAAATGAAGAACTTACCCAGAAAAGGAGGTTGAAGAAGACCATTCCATAGCGTAGGGCCATCATGCAACCCTCAGCCATCCTGCAGCGCCGCAGTTCTAGAAGGAATATGAAGGAGAGGTCCAGGTAAAACACCACATACTTCTTTCCCTGGGCGTAGCGCCCGTTGGAGTTCTTTGGCCCCTTTGTTGTGTGGAAGCCGAAAGCAAAAGGAGGTCTCTTATATTCAAACTCCCCACTGAATCGGTGAAAACCAGAAGTGAAGGGCGGAGTGTCAGGTTTGCTGTCCAGAGATGGACTGCGTCGGTACGGAGTCTCATCTGTGCTTGAGCGTCTCATTGTGGAAGCACAATTAGTCTTTAAAAAGTCTTAATAGTCACTCTGTGTGCTTCAGCTCTGAGGCAAGTTCACTACAAGGTACTACGACTTACTCCTCCAAGAACAGCGAAATGGATTTTAAGATAATTATGACTCCCCGACAAATCCTAGCAATGCTTGATTAATTATATCATAAATGGGGTCACACGTGATCTAAATTAATCTATTGAAGAAAATGTGTCACCCCAATTGAGTTGCCTTTAATCTTTTAGAGTCACTACATTAGGCACGAGACCTTGCACATTCTGGCGACACCACCTGTGTAATTCATTGTATTTCGGACACCGTCTTGCCATGCACAAGTACAGCTGCACGTCCCGATTTCCCTTAGCATAATCCCTCAAACATAGGTGTCGTGCTCTGGGAGATAAGCCGGTCTGCAGTTTCATCTCATAACGTTTCAATCAGGTGAACGACTGGAGAGCTTAACACATCCCCACCTGCTTGGAGTACCCAAAATTATCCAGAAATGTCCTACCTGGTCTCACAAGAGATTCCAGAGCAGGTGCTCCTGTCCAGCAAGTAATGACACCTATAATACAGCTAAATCAACTTCTTACTCAGCAGCAGATGACACATCTATTTCTGAGAATACAACGCTGCGCTGTGGGTCTTAGGTGCATCTGAGCGTTCAGCATGTGAATGTGGCTGATGATGTGCTTTTGCTGACATGCAAGAAAAAATAACTAAAAAAAAGGCAAGGGGATGAGAGTTAGGGATGTAGTTATGGATTTAAGAGGAAGGTTGGAAAGAGGAATGAAAGGATGAAGGATGCTTGCGATTGGACAGTTCTTTGGCTTCTTGAATTAGTATCCCTGTGGAGTTACTTCCTTGCCTAATTTCCTCCTCACTTCACGCGTCGACCCAAACTTGTCCCTTTTTTGTTTCTGAGAAGTGCCTAGGGGTTTCTCTGCGCCTCGCCACAGCCTGTTCTTCACACCTCTACAAAGTCACCCTCTTCAACTCTCAGTTATTCTATTAACTGTGCACCTCTCTGCGCTCCCCCCTCTGTGCTGACGGTAGATAATTAATTTCCAGACTCTCATCACAGAGACAAAGTGTGTGGTTTCGCCTCCTCTTGTTTCTCCCTTCTCCGCTACAGCTCGTTTCTCCTCTTCTTTAGGTGGGTGAGGAGATCAAGGTGTCCATCAGGGTCATAGCAACGAAGCCACGGAAGAAGTAAGAAGGAGCATTAGGCAGCAAGAAGGGGAACCCTGTTTCCTCAGAGAAGCAAAAGAAAGACTGCAGTGTTTGAGCGGTAGTCCAGAATTGCTCCCAGAAGCTCCCTCCTTCTTTCGCTCTCTCGATATGCCCCCCCCCCCCTTCTTTTCTTCTCTTTCCTCCTTTCTCTCACAAGCTCCGATACTCTCCCCACCACCACACACACAGGCTCAAACACTCCATCCCTCTTCGGTCACTGTCCCCGAAACCTGCCTGTGCGAAAGGCAGGCATTCAAATTCTAGCCACACCCCATGAAACCCAACAACCAATCAATGTCTCGCAGCTCCCATCTTCTCTCCCGAGCATACCACAATCTACCGGATAGCCCTCTGGATGCACAAACGCAGGCGTGCACACACACACAGCCTGGTGTTGTATTAACATGACAGAGCTGAGAAGAAGGCTGCACCCGTGTTAGTCCTTCCTCTTCCTCCTCCTCCTTTTCCTGCTGCCTCTCATTCCACATGCAGAGGTTGTTCCTACTCACAAACCAGACTCATCTCTGTGTATGCATTGTGTCAGGCATGCCCCTCCACCCCTAACAAACCCCTTCAGACCTGGACCTGGGTCACACAATATCTGCGTATCTGCCTCAGCACAGATTTTCACAACACCAACAGCTCACCTGAAGTGTGACTCTATGGATGCATAGAGAACAAGTCTCCCTCCTGCTGACATTCACACAAAAATTACTGCACACTCCCCGCAACGCTGTAGCCATCTGGGTCACTGGCTTTATGAGTCCACAAGCAGATATCAAATCTGCAGAGAGTGCAGACTATATTAATGGCTGCATCAAGTATTTAATGGATCTCTGTTTTGTCTCCTGAGTGTGCTTTCGTCAGACTGTAAAGGCGGCAGCAGTCTAGGATTGTAAATCTGACTTTCTGACTAACGAAAATTGCCGAGAAGAACATGTTGCATTATTGTTGTATTTTTCTAGAAAACTGCAACACATCAGGAAATGTTAAAGTTCAGAAATGTAGAGGGCTTTGCTATCAACAGATGCATTGATATAGGCGATTTATTTTTCATCACTGCAGAGCAAAGGCTGCAAACTGGAGACGGCTAGTATTGCAATACACTTACCATGAAATCTTTTCAGATTTTAGACCAATGAAGAAAATCAAGTCTAGTGGCGATGTTAATTATGAATGTTCAAAGATTATTAGTTAGAGTAATAAGAAATATTTGGTAAGAGAACATAGCGAAGGGCACCATCTGTTTCTACATCTGGCATCATTGATTGTCTAAAGCAACAATTAAAGCTTTTTGGATTTGATAAACCTAATATGCATAATGTCTCAGACTTTTCCAAATGCATCGTTTCCATCTGAAAAGCTTCCAAAACAAGATGATGTACTTTCTGACGAGCTGAGTTGAGTTAGTTTTGGAAAGCAAAACAGCTAAATGAATTAAAATGGGGGTTAAAAAGTTGAGTTTCAAGGAGGGAAAAATTACTAAAAACACCTATATCTCTGATTCATCTATCCAAGAGAGAATAATTAAAAGCCCAGCCTGAAGATCTATTTCAAGGCAACAATAGAAGCCCATGAAAATCACTGTTTGCCTCTATTCCCCTGTGCCAAAAAGTTATAATATCAGCATTTAGTTAGAGATTTTATTATATGCACTGCATTGTTGTAAAATCATAGCTGAGAATAATTTGTGCAAGGTAAACATAATTTCTAACCTGAACTTTGGACCCTTATTGTAAAACCTTTTCTTTCTCAAGTGGTGACGCCTCCTGGGGTCAAAGACCCAAATTCTGTTGTTTCCACGCTTTTCAATCTCATTTCATTTCTTTACTCATGTCTGCCCCACTCAGGGAAAAACATAATAACCACCTCTCTTCCATATCTGCTGGTCTGGGAAACAGTGACTAGACCATGTTAACCTGGAGGGTAATTCTGTAAGGACAAGAAAGACCAAGTTCTTTCATAAGGGAGCATCAAGAGAACAGATTTTGCACAGCAGAGAAACACCCTTTAAATTATAGTAACAAAGAAAGTAATTGCATAACATTAGTATGTAAAAACAGCATGAGATTCAGCTTAAGCTAGTTATTTCATTTAATGCCATTAGTGGTGCTTAACACAGGGCTTTTCCTGCTAACTTACTCTCCATTGTTTGGCCTGACATCAGTCACCCAGATTAACCTTCTCTTTCTTAAGCACCAAGCCTCAACAGAGACTCTAATATCCCTCTCTTTAAAAGATTCATTGTCCTCTTTTCCACATATCCAACACCCACCACACATTCCCACATGCTAGGTCATCCACCATGTAAGCCATGCTGACATTTATGGTGCTTTCATAAGAATTAGTCCAGTACAGTTGGTTCAATTTGCAATCAAAGTTGCAACATTTGTTGCATTTTCAGCTGGTGCACTTCGCTTTCACACTGCACTGTGTCAAAGGAACCGAAACCCTCGCCTGTGATGGCGCTGGAACAAGAACCACTGTAGAAAACAACATGAAAACCTCTGAACAACATATGGGCGCAACTTGCTTTGTCATGGAATGTATAAAAACAGACCAGAGTATGCTTCTTTGGTCCAAATCAGAGTTTGACTGAGGATTCACACCTCCTCAAACGAACTAGACTTTGTAGACCTTTGTAGTGGAATAAAGTGGACCAAATGGGGTTGGTGTGAATGCACCCTTAAAATATCAAGCTAAGCGCATATAATAGGCATCTGTTAGGGAAATCTTTTCTCTAATATTATCTTTAAGGTGATTTCACACTTATCCAGACACACTATCACATACAAATGGATGTTGCACCTGAACACCATTTACCACTACTCCAAGTGGTAAATGGTAGTCCTTGGTGGTCATTAAGTTTAGCACTTTTTCCACATTATTTCTAACTTTAAATACAGTCTTTAAGTTGTCAATGTGAACTGAGAGCCTGAGATAAAATCATCCTCAAGCAACATTGCACAGATTTGCACATACAGGGCAACAAACATTTAAGTTAGAGAAATTATCTTTATTTAATCACAAACTGTCTTTAGACACCTATTATTTACCTATTTACTGATAACTACTTACTAAGTCCACAAAAGCATTAACAGATACAAAATATTTATATTATTTTCATAAACAGATTTTGCGTCTGTTTACCTTGTTAATTAAGAGGAGCTGCTGTTTACAAATCATGTCACATTAATATTACCCCCCACTAAAAATCCCCACAATTCATTAAGTTGAATTAACAGACTGTAAATAAAATGTGTTATGGCTGCACCCATAAATGAGATCTTAGCTTCTCCTCTGTGGGGGGAGATACGAGAACACTGTGGTATTTACATAGTTTTTACAGTCAATGGTTGAATTTAAAGCCTCTTTTATAAAGCAATGGTGAATGTGCCATTGTGTCTTCTGGGCATGATTTTTAATATATGGGATTTACTCAATTTTAAAATGAATAGAAATTATATGATCCAAATAAACAATAAACTAAGTTGCCTGTTCAAACAGGAGATCTTTCTGTCAGATCTTAAACAAATCAAGTAAAACAAAATGAGACCCATGTGTACTTCATTAAGAATATAAAAGATACATTTTATTTTCTTACTAACTGTTGGGTTTCTTTATAATTACAGACGGATGACGTGTTCGCATCATCAAATCATCTGCAGCAGAGTGTGAAGCAGCTGGCATAAGAATCAGCACCTCCAAATCCAAGATCACAATTTTGAGATAGAAAAGGTTACAATGCCCTCTCCAGGTCAGGGGAAAGGTATAGCCCCAACTGAAGGAGCGGAGGTATTTCGCTGTCCTGTTCACTAATGAGGGATAAATGAAGCGGAGGATCGAAAGGCAGAGTGGTGTGGCGTCTGCAGTGATGCAAACGCTGTACCAGTCTGATATGGTGAAGAGAGAGCAGAGTCAAAAGGTCAGTCTGCATTCCAACCTAATCTATGATCATGAGTTCACCGCAACCAAACCACAGATTAGGTGGTAGATAATGGATGTATGGAACAATTGGTGGATGGATGGATGGATGGATGGATGGATGGACGGTTGGTTAATGCTAAACTCCGTTGGGCGTATAAAACACTGATTTGACTTGTCAACTAACCGTTTCATGTCTTCTCTTTGTATTTGGATATAAGTTGCAACTTATATCCAAATACAAAGAGAAGACATCCTTTAAATGCAATTCCCAGATGAACTCCTCTGTTAATACCCTCAACAATTTTCTGTAAAAACACTACTTAAAGTAATTCATTTCTTATTGAGTAATCGAAGATATTTTACTACATTCAGCCATTCACACATTCACACGCATAAGGAGTTGCACTGTTTTTATATATATAGAAATATCTGCTTCCATGATGAATATATTTAAAAATCATGACGTAAACGACAGAATTATGTCATAATTGTGTCAAATGGTGTTATTTCATACACAGAAAGAGGTCTTTTTTCTTATCTCAAGTAAGTTGAGCCTCTAATTGGCACTATTTGCTCTCACTCATGAAATATAAATACTGAGCTGAGTCATGCAGACTCATTAAGTGCTGATAAATCGATTGTTTTTAGCATATTGTGACATCATGAAGGAAAACACCTTCCTGTCATTTGTGGCCCTTCATTAACACAAATCCAACCTCTGCAGAAACAAACATTTTGCACAAGTGCACATCAACACACAATCAAAGTAAATGTGCAGAGGCACCCTGGGGGGGTGGCAGCAGCTTTGAAGTCCTCCGTATTTACAGATACACTGATGGTGAAAAAAAAAAAAGAGTTTGGGTTGCAGCCAGCAAACACAATGCATGATGAAATAACCGTCTGTTGAAACTGAAAAGTTTAAAATGAAATGTGAAATGTTGTAACAGATATAACCATCAAAGCAAAGGGGGGAGGAGGGAGATTCCAATTAAAACCTACACAAAATGACAGTCAGGCGAAAAGATAACATCAGCGCACGCTGAGCGGCTCATGAATGAGAGTAGCTTTTCTCAAGACTGTCAAATTATTTAGAGCTGTTTGCCTGGTTGAATTTTAGCTTATGCAACCACAAAATAATCGTTCCAGTTCACGGTTTTAACATGATGCTATTCTGGGAAAGTTACACTTTTTGACTCTAAAATCCTCTTTTCTCTAAACACAAGGACTTTATAAATCAAGGTTAAATGAAGCAATTAACTAAATGTATTGTTCATTTACACCAAGACAGAGGGAAGGAGTAACTTTGGTTTTGCTCATAAATTGTTTTATAAGTTCTTACCACTTGAGACTCAACCACAACCTCCATTTTTCTCCTCCAATTTCACGTTTTTTGTCTTACAGGCAGACCAAGTCTCTTTGAAGATATTTTTTATCTGCTGCAGATATCCTGTGTCATGTATTAGTAAAGATCTGTCACATGTTGTACATACATATCTTGCAGAAATGCCTTCATCTTTCACATCAGTGATTTAATCTTGACATGAAGTACATCGTCTCCAAGCATTAACCCACGTCTGACTAGAGTAGAATACATTTTTCTACAGGACATTGAAAAAAAATCCTCACAAAAAGCTTGATTTGTTGTCAAGGTTAAGCGTGAAAACAGATCCTTTCATCAAACAGTTAATACACAAACAGCAGTTTAAAAAATGATCGCTACCATCAGCTCTGAAACACCCGCTTGTGACAAATGGCTGGGATTAGCTTTGAGGATATCACTTTCAAAGCGCATATCTGTGTGTGAGGCGGAAGATTAGACAGAGAGAGCATTCTCACAACAGCATCACACCAAGGTTCACCAAGGAATCAGACATGAAGATAAATCACAGCAGCTCCACAGGGAAATAAACGAGCTTCATCGCAAAGTCATAAGGATTTTAAGATTTGTTCGGCTGATGAAATAGAAATTTAAGGACAGTAAAACAAGCTGCAGAGAAATGAAAATGCAGTATTAAAAACTAAATTCAGCTCTCCAAAGAAGACAGGGGAAAAAAAGACTAATGTGAAATATTATGCATATATTAAATAATTTAAAACCCTTGTAGAGAAAATGGTTCATAAAAAGACATGTGTAGTAGAACTATGTAAAATACTGAGGAAACTGATAGTTTCTTGGTGTTCCTAAAGGTTTCAGACATAAATAGAACCTGAATGTGTATGTCAGGTTTTTATCTGCTGCAACTGAAATGTTAAATTTCTCTGTAATCAAGAAAAACAGAATTGACAACCATTTTTCATTATGTCTGACATTGGAAAGTTGGATTGGATTTCCTATTTCATGTCAGTCAGGATTACTGAAATCATCTCTAAACAGTAAATGCATGAATGACAAGAGACATTTTTAAGCAAATTTTGTATTACTTTCCCGAAGCTGGTAGGAAAGTGTCATGACATGGGTTTGAAAAAGAAAAAAAAAAAAAAAAAAAAACACTCATAGGAATCAGCTATAATGCCAAACGCTATGTAACCATATTCCACTTGACAAAACATTCACTGACTTGTAGTCTAATAAAACTAAAACTGAATGATAAGAATTGCAGTTTGCAGGCCTGAGAACACAATACCAACTCTAAAGTTGAAAGTAAGATACCATTGCTAACTATCTAATGCAAACCTGATGACAGTAAAGTAAAAAAGTAAATACAGTTTGCATTTAACACCAGAATAATTTGAGATTTGTTGTTTTAACTTCACAGAATTGTGTAATTAATCCATCAGTCTGGCTGTTTGTTAAGTGGACAATTGTTTTCTGTTGGATTTAATTGAGAATGCTTCAGCTAATTTTCTGCAGCACGCTCACTTGCCATAATCTCTTACCAGACACCACATTTAAAATAACCAAATTATCTATTTAATCCCTGTGTCAGAGCAAAAGGCACAGACATGAGTTTTGATTCAAGATTTAGAGCAGAATATCCCACTGCCTACAAAACATAAATCAGGAATAATATGTAGTGTTCCATATTAACATATAAAAAGCTGCAAAGTTCATGTGTAGATTCAAATGTAAAAGTTACACCAGTATGTGATTTTTTAAAAAAGTGTATACTCCTTAAACTGAAAGCATCAGTCATACAAACACATGCCACAATTCAGTTCACAACAAAGGCGTCTTCATTAGATTTTGCTCAGTTATCATGAGGATGAAACTGAATATTAGACATACACTCACCAGGTGGTCAGAGAGGCATCTTGAAATGAATGCTTATGTCACTCTGTATCAGCCAAGAGAGGCTTATACCTCCAAGCTGCACTCCGGAACAAGTGCAATTAGGCACATCAGTCAGCTGCACCAATGCACTAGATGCCTCCGTCCTGCAATACAATGTGCTTAGCCTCTCTTTTCCTTCTGCGTATTTATTCACAGTTATAATTAGTCCCCAACCAATCACTATTTTCTCATCTCAGAGTAGGATTTCCCAAGGATATACATTCCAACACTGCCTCAAAGCATAACTGTATTATGCCAAAGCTTCATTTGCTATTTTTAATCTGGAACAGATTCAGTGAAGACATTTGGCTGTACACTTTCACATTTCCTTCAGATTGGATTTGGATAGTTGTCAAAATAATACTGGCAATGCAATTAATGGGCTTTTTTTTCTTTTAGAAATTGACAGCTGTGCACAAATCATATTGGACAAGGCTTCATTTGTGCTTGTTAGCTACAAATAACATACATTATTAGCAGTAACATTATGGCCACCCACATGTCACTAAATAGGTGGCCAATTTTTTGACCCTAAAAAGATGTCTCCAGTCAAAATTGAAAAAGAATGAGTAAAATTATAATGGAAATGCTTAATGCTTTTAGTAATCATTTATAAACATGTGGCATATGATCTTTGGGTGTTACTTATCAAGTGTGCCACAGCATAATTAGTCATTGATCTATAGAGAAAAAAAAACGAATCTCTATGATTTGAAAATGAGGTTGAAAATCTACTTTGACTTAATCTCTGACATTCATAATATATTTTTAGTCTGAATGACAGAAAACTTTCTTTTCTGTGGAGAAAATATAAAGGTCTTTGTGATTTAAATTTTAAATCACACAAGACCATGAGCAATGATACTCATGTTAAGCAAGTTTTACACTCTAATTTTCAATGTTTTCTTAAACTTAATGACAACTTGGGTTTCTGCAAATATTTGTGTCTAATTTCTTAAACTCGCTGAGTAACAATGTCTGAAATTTCTACATTTTGAAACATGTGCCCAAATGTAAGGCTGTAGCCGTCTCAGCTTGTTTATTCGATAATCCAATATCTATTATCAGCCATCTCATTAAGACAGCTTATTACTACTGCAGTTTTGTTAACCTTATCGGTCTGCCAACACCTTTCCTTTCTTGTCAGTAAATTTTTATGAAGTCACTGCCAATAGCTGATGTGTTGCAAACATGGGTGTGAGATATACCATGCGAGCTGTGATCACTCTTTCAGAGCTGCAGCTTAAGTTGCTTGTTTGCGAAAGCTGTTGTTAAGCAACCATCTGGATGAAGTAGATAGAAATCATACATGTTTTTACCACATGAATCTGTACAGGTCTTTGTAAGTTAGGTTGAAAGACCATTTGTTGCAAAGTTGCTGCTTTCTTTTTTTTTTTTCCATCTGCTGCTCTCTTTCTCTCTCCATCTGTTTGATTCGCTCCAGCAATCAGTCCACATCAGTCATGAGATGTGCAGGCAGAGCATAGAAATGAGGAATGCTGTACAAGAACTACAAGTTCAGTTTGATAATGGTGTTTATAACCCCAAATGTACTGGATTCAGACCCCTGACATGAAACACACTGTTCATTTAGCTTCTCTATGTTTTGAGACAGCATTCTGGGCACTACAGCTCAAATTATTTCATGTAGTTCCTTTTACAAGCCCCGATGTAGGGTTTATTATATAGCTCTGCACAATTTTATTAAGAGTTAACTACCCAAGAAACAATCAGCATTTGTTTTCAGGCAACCAGCAGGTAAATTACCCATCATCAGTGTTATCAGGGAAGGTGAACTGGGGAAATTGAACTTCAATTATTTATAACAATTCTACAGCTTTCATCACAAACTTATCAGAAAAATAATAATTAGCTTTAAAGTTATTTTCAGCATGTATACACCTGTTTGTGTCCTCAGCTGAAGGTGTAGCACATATGGTACATTGAGAAGTAAATTAAACGTACATGAGTAACTGTACTATATATATTTAAAGAGTACTTGCCAACATGCGATTACAACACAAACCATGTTTAGCAACATATTGGATAAAAACTGTCCTTTTCAGGGACCAAGCATGAAATCTCATGTCTGCCTAGGAAAAAAAATTAAACCCTTTACAGATACAATACCAGATAAATATTGTGATTTTTAGCATCTGTTAAGAAGATCAGCTAATTTCTGAAATGCCAGACTATGAGCCCCTTCAGCAAGTTAGTTTTTGAAGGAAGTCTCATTTCAAATGACATTTCCATGTCAATCAGTTCTTGTAGGTTTTCTGAGAAACCCACAATTATCTCCATCCTGATAATAGAGAGTAAGCTTGGAATTCATCTGTTACAATAAACCACAAGGCCATGCTATTTCAAGTAGAAGGCTTTAAAAATCCAACACTTCACTAACAAACATGTAAAAAGAATCCAAGCAAGTCATAACTGGAGTGTGTCTATAAAAACTGAAGGACACAAAGCTAACATGAACTGTAAAGGCGCTGTGTTATAAACTAACTTCAGAAACTCTGAATAGATTGATGCATAGATAATCTGGCAGTATGTAACTTTTTATTAAAAAATATATATTTTTGGTGGTAGCTTTCTTACACAGGCACAGGTTGGTTGACAGATCTTTGGGTGCCCTGTACATTGCCTGAAAACTATTTCTATATCCAAGTATGCAAACCTAAACTATCAAACATATGGCATAAAAGCAGTATGCTTGGCAGTATGTCCAAGTATCAAGTGCTTAGAGTGACTGCCAAATGTATTAAGGTTCTACATTTTTAAAAAATTTTTTACATGATTTTACAGGGCACACGTCTAAAATCTGAAGTCTTAATTTTGCAACTTAAGTACAACTTGAGTAAGATTCTCAAACTCACCCGTCATCTCTGGACCCATTAATATTTTATAATTGCCTGGACTTGAACACGACTCGTCTTCCCTTGAGGAACTTCTGTTTTGATTTTTAATTGCATTTTGTTAATGGCACTACAATCTGGGGTTCCTGGCTGTCACTCTAAAATTTGTTAACTTAAAAAAAAACAGTCTTGTTTGCTCACATGGTCTTCCATCCTTCTGGAAACAGACAGATCATCACTAAAGTGTGTCAGGATTATTAGAGAGACTGGCTCTTAGTTGACATTTCTATCCCTATTCTTGACAGTGTTGTTGGGTTGAACTGTGAGAAGATCACTCCTGTAGATGAGAAGCAAAATCAAACATGTATTGTATCAGATTGCTGTCGAGACAAAACATAGCTGCAATCACTCACTCGACTTTTCAAATTTCTCAAACATTTGGACAAAATAGTCATATAAGAAAGTAATTTTTGTTGCCCTTTACTTCAATCAATGCCATTTTCCAAAAAAACATTTGCTTTGCTGCAGTGCGTACTCGCACTCACCTGTTGCTATTGCCGATCAAGCATAGCACTTATGGCAGCAAAATTCTTTGTTGCAGTAGAAGGACACTCTTTCATGTCCTGGGGTAAACTGTAATTGAATCTCTCAACTTGAAAAAAAAAAAAATGATGATGTGCAAAATTATTCTTCCAGGTGCAATATTCTTACTCTAGGTTTTCTTATAAGTGAGGACAATCCCAAAGAGTAAAGATAATGATTCATGCTTTTGTTAAAATCCAGAGAACTATTATGATATGAAAGCCCGGCCACAATTAAACAAGAAAAACATATTTGAACTAAAACCTCATATGTAATTAAAGTCTGCACAAAAATCCAAAGCACATTTTTATTTTTTTTTTTACCTCTTCAGAAAATTACTCGCAGTCGAGAGCGGAAGCAGTGGGTTGGATCAAATGAATACATTAAAAGAGGAGATGTGACAACTCACTTCGATGCATGGAGAGCTCCAGGTTAATTGCTAAAACTTGTCACTTTGTGTGTAAATAATGGAAGAAGCATAGTGATTAACACAACCAAGCTGTTAAAAAGATAAACTGTGGATGACTGCTCAATTATTTACACCTCCCATTAGTCCACTCCATTTAATATAATTACCTCTGGATGATGATTGTGGAAAAGCAAACAGACTAATTCTCTGAGTTTATCATGGCATTCTTCTTCACGTTACAGGTTGAACGAAAAATTGCATCCAGATGCTGAATTAATAAAAAAGGGACAAATGCTGCCAACGTGTCTGACAACCTTTCAGACCCAGTATGAAATAACACCGTTTCCAACTGTTCATCTCCACGAAGACATCAAATATTCCTCCAGCACGTGGATACGGCAGCCTCATGACCAAACCTGATCTCTGATTTGCACCTCTGAACAGGCAACTGGAAAACCTGTGCACCTGCAATCATGATGGAGGCATATGGGTTACATCTGCTATTTGCATTTTACTGCAACAGTAATCCCTCCCAGCAGAAAAGATTATTACCCCGCTTGTCGGTCAAATTCTGCTCATGAACAGGCAGATATGATTTGGACATTTATTTATGGTCACAAAGAAGAGAAAATCCATCTGGGTTAAAAGTAGAAGCAAAGCGAGGCTGTAAATATGCCTATCCACTACACAGACACAACTAGGAATTTGACATAAAAAAAAACCTAAGTATTGCAAACATGTAGCAATACGACACAGACACATCAGATATGCACTGTTGTTCAAAAGTGGACATGCTTCTGTACAAATGCATGGTTTCTGTGATGTAAAA
>NW_015113146.1:259537-267030 GCF_001443285.1 Poecilia latipinna | reverse complement strand
AAGGCACCTACCACATCATATTCCCATACTTACTGCAATAAAAATAGCTATTCTCTTTAGAAAGAGAACGAATAGAACTCCAGTTTGTTAAATGTTCCATTTTCATGAAAAAACAAAAACATAATTAGAATCGACACCCTGTATTAGTCAAGCCAATTAACAATGTGTTCCCTGCATGCTATTTAAAATCACCTCTGTTGTCTGGGTTCCTATATCCATTTTTATAATTGTGCCATTCGCTGCATTATGGAAAAGTTGTCCCATTGAGATGTAGATTTTAAAATTTTCTGTTACATTTAAAGTGCCACAATCTACTGAAAACACCTAGATATTACGCACCTTTTGTCAGTTGAGAAAATTTGATGACAACGGTTAATCTGGGAATGCTTACATGTATAGTGGTCTAGACTATTAATATTACATACAAGCAGAAGTGGTCATATCTTCAGTGGTCAGTGCGAGACCAGTGTATCAAAGGGCAACACAGAGATACAAAACAACCATGCCTGCATTCAAACCTAGGAGAAGTTTGATAACTACCCAAAATAAATTTACTGCTGTTTTTAAACAAACAAGCTTTACACTGAAATAGATATTTTATCTTGGGTAAATCAAAATTTGTCAACTTTAGAATCTTGTTTTACTTTTAATCAGGACAGAAAAGTAAGCCAAGAGAAATATTGTGACTATCACTGTAAAATGTGTACAACAAAGAGTTAAATATTCTTTTGTGAGAATGCTGCAAATATTGACATGAAATTGTAAAGCATAGCAACGTCTAGAAAAATTGGATTTTCACTTTCTTTGTGTAGGTGACATTATGCTATTGCAATAAACAGTGAAGCCATTACAAGGAATGACAGAGCAGGCTGCACTCCTTGAGGAAGCTCAGGTCCCTCAGTGTTTGCAGCAAGATGCTGCAGATCTTCTATAAATTTGTTGAGGAGAGTGTGACCTCTTTTGCCACAATGGTTGTGGTAGCAGGATCAGAGCCTGTGACAAAAAGACTAAACAACCTAATAAAGACTGAGACTGAGCATCCACTTCATTAGAATATTACACAACATATTCTTTAGTCAGAGGCTTCTTCAGAACTGCTGCAATGCAGGCTGCTACAAAAGATCTTTAGTGCTAACTTTTTCTGCCAACAGTCGTCTAAAACGCTTTGAAGAAATACTATGAATTGAAAGAACATGTCATTAATATTGAGTTTTTGAACTGGATTGCAGAAATTAATCAATTTATGTGTTACTTTCTACTCATTTTCTACCCTACCCCAATTACTAGAGACCCCAGTAATTGGGGTTTCTATTTTGCTATTATTTAAGTGTGTTCTGTATAACACTTGCGTACGTTTCTCAAATTTGATTGGCATCAGAATATACGTATGAGGATTACCCAAAATTCTTTGACTTTCTTTCCTGTCAACGAATACTATGACTTTTTTTTGCACAGAAATTCAGGCCTAATGAGGTGTACAATGAAGACTGGATGCTGTAATTTAGATAAATGTGTGCATAATGCACGAAATCGAATCATTTGCATTGTGCCAGTCATCATTTTGTTCACACAGGCTTGTATTGATAATGATCTCTTTCACACAAACATAGTGTTTAAATTATTTTAACCCAGAACTGGAAAAATATGCCAGTTGTCATTGTTAGAATTACAACAGTCGCATGAAATCACAAGCATCCAAGCAGCTGAAATCCCACAGTGAGTAATCTCATCAGAGTCGCGCTCTGAAAGGTGGCTGCGTGTAGGCAGACCTGCTTGATTCAAGAGACAGTCAACACCAGAGAAATAAACAGAGATAATGTCTCTGGAGCCAACATGAAAGAAAGCGGACCAAGCTGCATCGATTGATGCACCTCCTTTGGAGCCAGTGTGTAGTGGTATGGATGTGAGAGCTCCACTGCTCCTCGAGGATTCTTGTCTCTCCTGTTTTCCCAGGGCGCCTGATAGAGTTTAAAACACGAGACAATAAAACTAGATGCAGTCTGAGTCTCAAGGGCATCAAGATGTGGCCTCGCTGGACCCGACAGGCTGCGAGGAGTCGAGTTAGGCTGTCTGTTAAAGTCAGAATCATGGATCGTCATGACTGTTTTGTTTGAAATGATGCACCGAAGGTCTTTAAGCTACAGTTAAGAGCAAAAATATTTACACCCCTAGCAGATATGAATAACTAATGTGTTGCATTAGGTGAAAATAAATTAAAAGATTACTGTAAATCTTAATCTGCCAAGGGATGAAAAAATTTACTTAAGTCATGTTTAAAAAATTATAGTCTGATGAGGGTTGTTCTTTTAATTTAAAGTACCTTTGGAATATAACCATTAAGCAGGTATTAAATATACTTTATTAAGACCACATTTATGTACTAAAAATTTATTTTTTATTTCATCTTGTCTGGAGTAATATTCCAGTCTTAAATGTCATGTTTTTATTAGCTGTAAGCATAAAAGCATCCTGATTAATTGAAATAATTGCTTGAAAACATTTCATTTGTATAATTAATCTATATAATGTGTTTTACTTTGTGAATTGAGTTCCTGAAATAAACAAACTTTCGAAAAATCCCATTTTTAGAATGGGTCTGTATGTACTTTCTGATGATTTGTGGATTTGATTTAAAGTGTGACTGACAGGGCTTGCATATATTTAGCATTGTCTGCAAACCACCAATTCAGGGCCTGGAGAGGATCACACAAAGGGGTCCAGATTTTCTGTCTCTCCACTGCACAAAAAAAACATGACAAGTAATTTGTATTTTTTAAATATTTCCCTTTGTCCATTTAGTCTATATGCTTGCACAGGCATTTCTCCTGTGGTTCTGGTTCCAAATCCAGAAAAAGGTACACATGAAAAATTGAAAAAACTATCAGACTGCAGCATTGTCACCTTTGGAGCTGACCAGCAGTTCCTATAAAATATGCATCATCCTCACCGACACTGAAAATGAAACTTGTCATTCAAGGCGATCAAACCAGAATGCCTTCATGGCTGCAAACAGAAACAAGAACATGAAACTAGTCATCAGTTTGATTTTGTCTGGTGAGCACTGATGCATGTAATGAGCATGTTGCTCTTTTTTATTTGTGCTGCATGCACCAGCACAGTTGTGTAACCACAAAGTGGCCAAAATACAACGACAAAAGATCTCCATTAAAGAGATGCTTGCTTGGACAAAAAAATGGTAGCGACAAATTAATTTATTTTACATTCTTGAGTGGATAGCAAGGGTTGTTTCTGCATTTTAGCTCTTTTATTCTGAGCGGATAACAGTCTGGTGAGCCATTGTGTTTCGCTAACTGGTGTCATCCATCAGCAGTATTGTTAGTGTCAAGTAACAAGGGGATTACTGCAAGGCAAAAGGTTTTACAAGACAGAAAATATCTTGTCTTACCTATTTAAGTGGCATGGAGACGTATCACAATTTTTGTGTGTTTTTATTGCAACAGCATATGCAAAAGCAATCTTTTTATTCAAAATCAGCCAAATACAAAGAGGCAAATAGAAAATAATGTTAAAAAATATTTAATAAACAAACTACATCTTATGAGAAGAAGCTGGACTAAAAGCTAATGTTGTTCTGAATCTAATGTGGCAACATCTCTATCAAGTCTTCTTTTCAACACCATTTCATTTCAGCTCTCTGAGTTTTTACTACACCACAGGTCTTGAAACACCTGCCATTTTACCAATCCACCAAAATCAGTTTCTGAACATAAGAGTCAAGAAATCCTCTCTTCAGGCACTGAACATTTTTCCAAGGAATAAAACCATTTTAACACAGCATGCCGCACTGATGGCAGCCACTGGTAGTCAGAGGAAATGGAAATGAAGATAGCCGTCCTGCAATATCAAGGAAAAGCAAAAACTACAAAAACACCAACTTTTCTGTCAGGCAGACAATCAAGGAGGAAATTTCTTGATGGGCATTTATGTGTTGGATGGACTAGCTGGCACACAGGAACAATAGATTAATCTGTGACAAGTTTAGTTGAAATCATTCTCCTCCAGCTCGTCTGTGACAAACTCGGATTCAGAGTTTGAGAGCAACGGGGTCATTTGGCGAGAATAAAAGGTACAGATGGGCATCATCTGCTAGAGGATAGAGCCCAAAGGGATTTCATGGGCAAGAAATTATTCCATGACATTCCGTGATTTGGTTTTATGGGGTTCCATATGTAATGGTACAGTTCATTGCTAGCGTTTGTGTTCTCATAGTCGACTTCCAAGGTTTTTTTTTATTTTATTCTTTTAACTTTGGCTGTGTTTCATATGTTCCCTTGTTTACTTATTTTAAAACCCCACATATGGAAGAACACAGAATAGGTATAGCCTGCAGATTTTGTCATTTAAGTCTTATTAAAGAGCAAAATTATTTTATACAAACATATGATTAATCTTAGGTGAAATGAATTCAGAGCCAAGCAGTCACTTGTAATGACTTTGGTGTTTTAGGATCCATTCTCCTCATTTTTAACTCAAGCTGGTGAGGCCATAACTAAAATAGTGCAATTACTGCATTATAACCCATTTTGATCAAGTTTAAGGTGATTATATTTCTAGATCCAAAAAATGACTTTTGAAGAAAGCAGCAACTGTATTTGAATTTATTCTGTAGTTTACCACATCTCTGTTGTCAAAATGATTATGTTGGGTTCTTTGTTACATTCCTGGGACTTTCAGTAATAAATTTTGTCATTGATTTGTTTTACAAATACAAAGTTATTGTTTAGTCGATCCTTATCTGCTTCCTTTCCTGCACCTCCCAATTTTTGACAAAGGGACACTGATTTTGTGTAATAATGTCATAAGTCAGGCACATTGTATTTTTAGGTTCTTTATCGTTGTTTTGTACAGCACTTTTAAATTCTTTTTAACTTTTAATAAAACATTTTATAAATCAATTTCTGTTCACTTGAATACAACATACTACTTTGCATACAGTCCCATAGCATCCACACAAATCCTCAGCACTATAAAATATGTTGGCTCCGAAGACATTTTCCTTCAAAAGATCAACAGGAGCAATCACTCTAAGCCCCCACATATCCCCCATAATACATCCATGGTAAAAGGCCTCAAGAGGGATTAGAGACCCTTAGAGGTGGACTTGATCTCCCCTGATCCATCAGGGTCACCTGCTTATCAGCTCTCTGGGATGCGAGGGAAATACTTTTGAATGCAATTACTCATTTCACTGAGTAGAATAATTTTTCTTTACAAAGGGTAGGAGTGTGAAATTGAAAAGCGTTGTCAATGTGTTTTCCCAGAGTCTGCGTTGTCTTTACACCACAAAACAATATCACGAAAAATCCATTAATGTTGCTTTTATTTGTTCCTCCTTTGGCAAAACACTCAAACATCGTGTTGCTTTGATAACTGGCAGAGGCTGTAATAAGCTGTTATGTGTTGCATCTTAAAAAAAATAAACTGCCAACAGCAGATATTCTGAGGTACCCCTCTCTTCAATTAAATGCATGTGTAAGCTGAGCATTTTTTAAGTCATACAGGAATGTTTCCCTATAAAGCCAGGTATCCTGCTTTAACTAGCAGTGATCAGGATGACAGATTGTTATCTTCCTCTATGAAGAGGCTACTCTATCCCTATAAGATCTTTGAAGTGCACTGTAAAAAGCAATTATATTTAAAAAAAAATGGGATAAGCTAGACCCACAGAATATGAAATGTTTAAATAATGTTATTCAATTATGCTGTCAGATGCTTAAAATGTTGGGATAGCACCAGTACCAAAATATTTATTTGTACTTCACACCATCTGTGTGTAATTAAATTAGTTGCACTTAAAGCTCTATACAAATGCTGTTAATTATGTGGATTTCAGATACTTTAAAATGTATTCATGTTCATAACTGAACCAGTTTCACTGGTTATCAAAAAAAAATCGGATTAGTTTCACAACTTATCAATGCCATTAAAACTTCTGAGGCATTACTTCTACCCTTCTAATGAGACAGAAACTGAACTGGGGATTGCTTATATTTTTAGAATTAATGTTTGATGAAAAAATGAACGTGGAAAATATTTCAGGTTATAACAAAATACAGGGGAAAAATCAAATAGAATATGAATCAGTCTATTTGTCTACTTGCTTCTAATCTACAGAGAAACGGTACCCGTGGTCCTGGTACCAGGTACAGCAGCACTTCTGCCAACAAGATCAATGCAAACACATGTTTTACATTAACCAATATCAGTATATTGCGTAAAGTAAAAGCTCATCTAAGTGATATCAATGATATTTTCTACCTCAACAACACCAAGCAAATTAGAGACAATTACAAACTCTTAAAAAATGTAGGAAATTTACAGCAAAGGCAGAAAACGTACATTACTGACATGATGGGGGGAAAAAAATCAGGAATTTAGGTATTTTTCAAAGCTAAGGTTGGATTTTTCAAGTTGAATCCATAACTTTATCCTCCAATTAAAAAAAAAAAATAAAAGCTAAAATTTACTGTACACAGGAAAAGCGCAAGGGTTAGATCAACAAAAAAAAAAAAAAAAAAAAAAAGAAAATTTTTTTGGAAATTATTGATTCCCCTAAAGCTGCAGAATGACCATCAGGGGCATTTTTCAAACATTTATGTGTGGCGTTTGCGGGATGAAGGAAACACAACAACTCTGGATATTCCTTCTGACTTCCGATAGCTTTGTTTCCATGGGAACTAATCCGCAGGCTGCAGCAGTAAAGAAGTATCTTGTGAACTTTCCAATGACAAGTCACTGTGGACTGAGAGGAGGCAGACTGAATGTCAATTACATGAAAGTCCCAGACAGGACAACAAATCTGGAGACTCCAATGTGAGACTTGATTTTTAGACACTTTTCATCTCTCTGTCTCAACATTTACCCATCTATTCATTAACCACTTTTTCTTGGTGAAGCGATGTGTGCTGGTGTCTATCAGGCTTTACTGTGGGACTTTAACTTGTTATATATTGGTTAATGTATTACAGAGAGGATTGATTGTGTTGGTGGAAGTGTTCCCTTTTGACACGTCCAAAGGACAATACTTCAGAAGTCATGGGGTTTATTGACCATCACTTACGCAAACTGATCCATCCTCTCATGGTTCTTAATGATGACAAGTGACTTTTTCTACTAATAAGATGAGCAAATGCCTTAAAGCAGTGGTTCTTAGCCTTTTTTGAGGTACCGAACCCACCAGTTTCATATGCGCGTTGACTGAACCCTTCTGTAGTGATAAATAAAATATGATTGTTTTCCCCACCCCAAGATCACTAAGTCTTCTTAAAAGGTAGAGTCTCTGAGAACAGTTCTTCAAAATATAGTCAGTGTTTCAGCAAAGTTGAGCTGACTGTCCAGGAACGACCCAAGGTATTTCAAATTTGCCACAGTTTCAACAGGTTGGCCATCAAGAGAAACTGGAACTACTTTAAGGTCATTTAATTAGCTCTACATTGTTAAGAGAATGAAAAATTCATAATAAATAATAAAGA
>NW_015113146.1:222936-253262 GCF_001443285.1 Poecilia latipinna | reverse complement strand
ACGTGATCCTCTGCAGCAAGTGATGGCAAAGCGGGGCGTCATCACGACTTTGCACAGTGTGTCTTTACCTCCGCCCCAAAGGCTCCGACGAACCCCCGAGACCGACTCATCGAACCCCTGGGGTTCGATCGAACCCTGGTTAAGAACCACTGCCTTAAAGGGATCCACAATTTGTTGTAACAGTCGAATTTATTTGGGAAATATTTATTTTAGATGTTAAAACAATACAGTAACAATACTGTATGTCTAATTTTTATAATTTTTTTTATTAAATATTGTCACTCGAGCGTAGCTATGTTGTCACACTGCAATGCATTATGGGTAAATGACGTCAAATTGGTCCAACTACCTGGCTCCTCCAGCCAAAACAGTGATGAGTAACGTTATTTAGCCTTTTTAAATTAAACCGGAGCGCAATGAAATCATAAGAGGTGATGATGATGATGATGAGGACCAAAAAGAGGAAGAGGACAGTTGGCCATAGCAGTTGCTGCTGCCTTCAGCTTTGTAACTGAAACAATAAATGACACTTACCTTGGTTGGACTGTGTGATTCGGTAAGTACTTATGTAGCTCTATGTCCGGTTCAGTAATATAGGGTCCGAACTCCGTCCTGTGTTGGTAGTGGTTTCACAGTACCGGTGTTCTAGCTCTATTGGCATTTCTAGTAGAAATACTCCGTTAGCATTTCCAGTAGTAATAGCTCCATTAGCGCTGCTCGTCTTTGACGTCTCTCCCAGCGTCTGTAGCGCTGTGTCCAGTTCGGCAACAGCTGTGCTGCTTAGAGTTCGGTGTAGTGGTAATAGTGACACCGGTCCTCCATGGGTCCAGTAGGATCGGTGATGTCAGTACCGCAGACAGTAAAGCTCCTGTTAGCATCTCAAAGAGTGTCCAGCGGCAGCAAGGCGTTTATTTTTAGCTCTTTAAGGTAACGATCACCAGCAGAACTAAGAAGTTCTGCTGGTATAAATGAATTACAGCAGATAGTTACATAGTGTGGCATTATCTAAAATTACACCAGTCAAACGCAATAAATAAATATTGTCACTCGAGCGTAGCTATGTTGTCACACTACTCCGGAAAAGTTAGCCTTCCTGTGTTTACTCTGTATAGTCCAGTACAGAATGAACTTAATAACGTCATCAACCACATCGGTGAAAAAAATGGCGACCTCCATGGGTGAAAAATATAATTTTGTAGTAATTGTGATTTTTGGCGTATCACAAACAGCAATATTTTAGTTAATAGTTAAATTACAACATATTTAGGCAAACATGTTCAACTAATCCTAGATCCTTTTAGATTTTCACACTATTTAATTGAGGAAGATGATTTTATAATTTGCCCTGACACACAGAAACTTTAAGTTAAGGAAGGTGGATAAAAACTGTTAACCCATCAAAATTAAAGCACCTTTAGTTTGTACAATCATTTTTCCTCGTTTCTTTATTGAGAACCCTAACCCTTGACATGAGCATAACTGGCAGCCGTTTTATCATTCTCTTTAAAATGCATGTGCTTCTAGCATCTCACACATTTCTTAATTTTTTAGTTATGTTTTGGGGGTTATTTTGGCCCACATATTAAGCCTGCTTATGGTCATTGTACATCTCTGCCATTTAATTGAAGGAAAATTACAGTAAAAGTTAAACTAATTTGGTTTAGCCATAGGCTGTAAGTTTATGTTGGATTTATGCACCGCAAAATCGAGTCATAATCCACTTATAGCTTTTAAATGACGAAATAAAAAATAGCTTGCCTCCGAGTAGGTTTGACCAGGACAGAGGAGACCTTACAAAGGACACTGTAATCAAGGCAACAAAGGCATCTATATGGGGGTTAATTACAGTGCTTTGGGAGTTATTGCTGAAAGGGAATAATGACAAGTGACATTAGTAACTGTGAGTTGACTAAGAACACAATTAGATGAATCAGCTCAACGGCATGAAAAAAGTACTCCATCAGTCAGCCTTCTTAATGTTATGCTGCCTTAAAAAAACTAAGCAAATTAAGAGACATCCAATAATGAGCACTATTCAAGAGAAAATAATGGTGGTATTGTTCACTGTAATTATGAAAAAAGATACAAAAATGGCAAAACATGTGGTCTCTGAGGTTTGTCACAGTAAGGGTTTCATGATGAATCAGAACATAAAGAAGATGGAGGCGAGGGTTCTGCTGAAACTGGTGCTTTTCACTGACAACTGAACTTTATTTTCTGACACAGATGCATGAACATGAAAGCATATGCACTTTTTTTTTTTACTTAAACACAGCAGAGCTACTTACTACAACAAAATGATTATGTTTTACATTAACTTGTCTAATTGAAATGATAAAAATAGATGAAAACCACCAAGCATTCACTGCCTCTTAGAAGAACAGAATATTTGATGCTGAATATTTACTATAAATATTTCCTAAAATGAAGCCACCCAGCATGTAGCTTCATTATAGGGAAAGGGAAACTATAGCTGGGGTTTCCAGTCAGGGTCAGCCATCTGACCAAACATTGTAACCAAAAGGAAAAAGGCCCTGTGAAGATCATGAGAAAAACAGGACAAAAAGTACAAACTGAAAATATATATACATATAAAAAAGATCTAATTTAAATGACTGAATAGACTGCCTCAACTTTAGGAGCTTACATTTAGCAGCCTGAGGCATGGCCAAAACTGCAAGATAAATATGCATTACTCTTTTGTTAAGCTGTGAGAGGAAGGTGATGATCCAGATTAGAGATTAAAAAGATTTTTTTATGTTAGGCTAGTGGTCACATTATCAAATTCTGATGATTGTAATTTTATATAGCGCTGATATTAAATCACCACATTGTACTTGACTTTAGGCATAAAAATACAATAAATGAGATTATTGTATGCAACCACTTGCATTGATTGCTTTGGAACTACACTGCTCAAAAAAATAAAGGGAGCACTCAAATAACACATCCTAGATCTGAATGAATGAAATATTCTCATTGAATAGTTTGTTCTGTACAAAGTTGAATGTGCTGACAACAAAATCATCAATGGAAATCAAATTTATTAACCAATGGAGGTACACACAAAATTAAAGTGAAATGTTCCCTTTATTTTTTTGAGCAGTATATATTTTTTTTTATCTCAGGAACTGGAAATTAGCGTATTATTGCGTTATTAAATGACATTCTGCTTAAAAGTGAGCACCTACTGCAGAGACTTTTAGAACTCTGCTACTTTACGCATCACAGTGTTGTGACATTTTCCATCAAAAACAAGAGTTTGGTGTCTGACCTTGTGCTTCATTCAGGGTCAGGTTGAAATAAGAAATGACAATCGCATGATAAATTAAAACGAGTTCAATAATTTCCATTTGCATGATTGTTTTTCTCGTGTCTCCATCTCTTTCCACCAAAGTCGAGATGACAAAAGTCTTCAGTTCTTTGTTCTCAACTAGCCTCTTTGTTTGCAAAGACTTCAGCATCTATTTTCTTTGTTGTTTTGTTTATTTATTTTGGATATTATAATGTCTTCCAATTCAAGTGTTAAATATTTGCTAGAAATTAGTTTATTTATCTGTGAGAAGGTGTGCTTGAGTTATTATGCCGTTACCAGTGTATTACTTGAAGCGGTCTCAAAACAACAATTTCGTTCATCGCAATAATGTCTGGGACAATTTATAGTCTAGCAAAATTTGTTGCTGTGACAAACCTAGCTGCAGTACATACAAATATTTATCTTTGTAGGGTCTTGTTGCTGATTAGATATGCTCCCCTGTTTCTTTTCAACAAACGCATACAAACTCACGTAAAAACTAAAGTGCCAGTTTTGCCAATACTTCCCATGAGCCTGCTGCACGAAGGGAAGGAGTCTATGTATAGTGATAAGCAGAGAGAGATTTAAGAATGAAGCAGCAACTGAATGTACTTTGTATTCTAAATTAATATTTTTACATTGGACTTTAAAGCTGCAGCTTTTACAGGTCCTTTGTTAAAAAGATTGTAAGAACAAAAAAAAATCTTGAAGGTTTAACAAAAAAATGAAAGTGGTTGACTGATTACCACAAGGGCAAAAAAAGCATAAACATTAAATCTTAATCATAATCTCTGCAGGAGCTTAAAATGCAGCAGTCTGAAAAGGCCTCCTATTGAGCTGATGAAAAATTACACAGCTTGAATAGTTAAGATGTCACAAGCAAATAATTCAGTGTATGCAATTCTTTGAACAACAAAGTAGCTTAAATTGAACAAGATGAGCTTTAAAAAAATAGAAAATTCAATCTTATTTTAAGGGACTCTGTGTCATTGTACTTTAGATTCAAAGTGTCACACTTCAGAATGTCTAAAATCCATCACTTTTAAATTTTAAAAGAGAGATGCCTTCACCTTATAGGTCTTGAAAATTGATTCTGAACTGAGAACCTATAGAATTGTCCATATCGGGGAGTTAGATGTTTTTAAGGTTAGCATAACTCTATTTAGATCAGTAAAAACCCATCACAAGTGGATTTCTGAGGAAAAGAATCTTGGTTGGGAGGGGATTGTGTAAAGGAAGGCAAATATGTGGTATGCCTACATGCAATGCAAATTGCATGTTACACAAAGATTAGTCTGCACCAGAAACAAAGCTAAAAATAAACCAGCTATATACAGAATGTAAATGACCTTCGCTATTTTTATTACCAGCAAAGGGAGCTGAAGAATCTTTACAAATACAGTTTCATGTAAAGTGTGTGATTGAATAAACCAGATCTGGAGAACAGATTATAATTAACAGAGTAAAGTATACAGGATATAAGTTGGTGAGGCAAGAGGACGAAATGATGTGTTGGGAGAAAGAAAACACCCTGGCTTGTATTTTATCTGTGTTAAACTGGGTGTGAGACTGGGAGTCAACAGTAGTGAGAGTGTGTGGTTATGGCTTGTGGTTTCCACAGGGTACTAACATCTCAGCAGAGCTCTCTACATGAAGGAATACACCAAACGGACCCTTCCGAACGCACAAGGGGGACACTGATTCGTGGAAGCCCTGCGAGAACACACTATTAAAAAAATATATATTAAAAAGAAAAATCTTTACAGCTTTGAGCGTAGGCCGCTAAGTGCAAATTATTGTCGGTCTGATTCCGGCTGTCAAATCCACTCTGGATTATTTTTCTCGCTTATTGTTTAGGGTCTTCACATTTTCCACATTCTGCTCTGGGATGTGTCAGACTGATTGATAGTAGAACAAAAGATGGGCTGGGAAAGACCCAGGAGGGTAAAGCAAACTAACTAAAATACAACATGTTATAAAACTGTCTTGTAGACCACAGTCAATCTTTGAAAAAGAAGCACCCCATACAGTACGTTATCACAAAATATGAGCTGGGCGCTGACCAAACATATCTGTTTGGTCAGCGCTCTGTTTGGTATAACTGATTACTGATCAGTTATACCAACTGATCAGTAATCACCCCTTACTGCAGGCATAATGGATGGTCTAATAACACACCTGGCATAAACAGAGAACTAATTTGTCCATCGCTGTCCAAACCTTGTTGATATAATATTTAATTTATTGTAATGTTATCTGCTGCTGTTACTTAATTTAACCCATCAGTACAATTAAAGTTTAATTTCTCCTCCACTTATCTCTTCCTCATTCTGCCGTCACTCTTACACTTTTGCCTCCTCAACATTCATGCTAATGTCTGGGATCCCAAAAATATGTATTCACTGTGTGGGGACAATTTTGTTAAAAAGAATTATTTCTAAACACAGGAAATGGTACCCTATTTTGCCATAAGAGATTAACTTGGTGTTTAAGCTATTTACACATTCTCACCAGAGTTGTTAAAAAAAAATGAGCTTCATTCAGTTACCCTAAGATAACGGATGCATCTTCTCATTTTTATATATACACTCATTTCTGTAAAATGTATACTTTCCCCTCCTATTATTCAGCAGCCTCTTCTTCTGGTGAAAAAGCAAGGATCAGAATCAGAACCACAAAACATAGCTTTTATGTCACCCACAAATAAAGCACTATGGTGCATCATTTTCAACCCCTTTTTCTTGAGTCTGCCCTCAAGAATGCTGCACTATGGGAACATGAGACTGAAAATTACAGGTGTAAAACACATTTTTAGAACAAAGGCAGAGAGGACCAGCTAAGATCTAGCACACAAAGATAAAACATAGTGAAGGACCATATCAGGCAAGGCTGTGCTTTTTGTCTCTTTCACACTCTCACACACACCTGCACGCAGAAGCACATTGCAGCCTTGTTATATCCCCATTCACTGTTCAAGGCAATCATCCAGGGAGAGGCCACGCCTCGAAAAAAAATCCTCAAGTCAACCACAGAGCTATGCTTGGGACAGGCACTAGTCATAACAATTAGAAGCAGTCACAATGTCCTCATCCAACATATTTTCACTGCTTCAAAGCATTCAAAAACTGGTAAAAATCTGTTTTAAACATGTGTAAAAAAAAAAACAACAACAACAACAAAAAGCAGGTTGGTGCTTGGTCAGTATCTGTGGATTAAATGTAGTCGAAGGGCAGCTGCTAACTGTCCAGAAACATCATTTTGTCACCAGTTCAGCCGAGCTGGAGCCGACAAGACGTGGGAGGACGTGAGGGGGTCTGGAGGGGGAAGCTGCTTCTGTCTCTTCACTGTGTGCACATCCTGCAATGTGTCAAGGCATTCTGACTGTCACTGGGAGCTGAAGGAAAGATTCCATGAGCTGCACTTATTAGTTTATATATAGAGAGGAGGAGTTCCTTTTTAAACAGTGAGTTTGTTTTGTTTCATCCGTCAGTCTGTGGTTCATTCAGCTTGAGGGTAATTAACGTGTTTTAACGGCGCACATTTTTAATTGAGTTACTTTACCTCAGTGGTTTCTGTTTTTGTTCACCACATTTTTTTTTACCTGCAGCCTCCACTGTTGCCTCCATTACAAATTCAGCAGCAAACTAATGCTAATTATCCCTCAATCCTGACCAAAAGTAGAGCTGATGCTGTCTAAATCTCCTGTTTGCTGCTATTTGTCCAGCTCATGATCATAATCAGATTTGAGCAGAGTAATTAACGGATTGCTGAGACAATATTCACAGATTCAGCCCCAATTCATTTCCATTCAGACATTGTAAACCACAGAAACTGGTGCATTTTTATCTGAATAGGTTCATTTTGTTAAATTATTCTCATCGCTGTAGTCTCAAATGTTGTTAATCATAATTTAATCTTATAATGTAATCATTTGTACATGTAAAAAATAGGGAAAAAGAAAAGTAGTTAGACAGTTGACGCTTTTTTTTTACTTTTTTGCTGGATAAAAAAAAATCTAACAATTTAATTTACAGTTTGGTAAATCTACCATAATTTTCAAAAGATTACAGCAAAACTTTAATAAAAACCTTTTTTTTTTCATATTTTCACTACAGCATAGATTTTTGATATTAATCCACCCTGAGGATGTATTAAATATTTGTGATTGTCTAAAGCAAGCAAAAAAGTAGTACTTTGAGAAAAGGTTTCTATTTTAAATGCAAAATACAACGTTATCTTATTGAATTCAAAGTTTTAGTTCTAAGCCAGACTGTCAGATCACTGTCTAACATTCCCTACAAGTGATCAAAATGGAATCAGCGCAATAAGAACCAAAGGTGTAAAGGTACACAAGATTGTCAAATGAATTAATTTAGGTTTTTTTAAGCAATACATGTTTAGGAACGAGAGGGCCTTGAAGGAGAAACTCCTCACATTCACTTTAGAAACTGCTCCCATCAATAAAACTGTACAACAGAATCAACAGCAGAACCACCAGCCTGTTACACACATTTGTGCCTCAAACTTGTAAAAACAATAAACTCCTGTTAAGACCAAGTGTCTCATTTTATTGTTGTCCGTTTTGTATTTGTGTTTCTATTTATTCGGTGATTATCACTCTAATCTGTTGCAGGTCCTAGGAAAACATCAATAATTTTTTTTTTTTTTTTTGTTTTATAGTGTACACTCACATTAGAATAAATGTATTTGGTTTAAACTAATGTTATCTTCCCTAAAAATGACTGAACGGAAATAATTACTTTAAGAAAAAGGGTGAATTCATAGTCACCTTTATTGTCCAGTGTTTGGCATTAGTATTCATGTAAGAGTTCAGAGTTCCCTCACAAAAACATGGTTCCATGTCTGTAGTTTGCCAAGGTTCATTTGAACAGGCCGAGGTATTTACCAGAAAGCTTGTTTATAAATGTTTTGTGGGCAGATGAGACGGTGCATTCACAGGAGGGTCATTGTTCTATCAAAGAATAAACCATAAAGCCTTCGTGATGCTAAATGCTTATCTGATGCTTTGAAGCCGATATGTGTCAGACACACGAACTATAATTCCACTGATCGAGGATGGAGTCTGCTTCATCTTTTTAGCAAAGAAGACTAGAGTATGACCCTCAGTCTGGGTAATGAATATAATTGTATAAGGTTGGGCAATGCTCTTCTAGCAAAGGAGTTGGGAGGTCTTTAATCAGAGGATCTGAAGGTAGAGCCTGGATTCTCCCCATTAAAGAGAATCACTCCTAAGTTATGCAGGAACAAAGAAAGAAACAGTTTACGAGAGAAAAACCACAAACATACCAGACTGAATTGCTGCGAGTTAAAATTCCTTCAGTCTTGATGTGTTTAACATCAGACTGAGTGGCAAATGTTGATTCTGTCACTTTTGCCACTTATAACAGCAGTGGTTACATTATTTAAAGAGGTTCAGAGCTGCATGATGGAGCAGTGTTTTGCCTCGCAGCTAGAAGGTCACCTATTTGATTAGAATATAAACTACTTTCACCTGTGCATGCTTGTTACACAATCAGAACACATCCATGTTAGGTCACATAGCTCAGCAAAAATTGCCCTTAGGTGCATTTTTTTGTGCTGGTCCTGCGACAGATTGACAACCTGCAGCGTTTCAAATGTTGACAGCTGGAATCAGCTCCAATCCCATGGATAGATGAATAAATTCTTATTGAATTGCTTTTCTGTTTTATACTGAGCGAATGCATTGGAATAATATTGGATCGTTTTTATGTACCTGGAGAGAGGTGCTGTTTGAAACTCATGGTCATATTTCCTTGACCATAAATCTGATGATGCGATTGAACAGCTTTAGTCACTAATAAAATAAGCACAGGTCAGATTAACATTGTTGAACCTCAGAAGACATTTGTTTGCTGCTTCCCTCATTATGCAGTCTCATCAACACCTCTGCAACCTGGATGAAGATTATAACCTCCGTGAAGCTCACAGTACAATTAAACTAGGAAATGTGAGTGAACAATGTTGTTTTAGCTCCTGGCAGAAATATAGGCAACATTTTAAACAACTTGCATCACACAGCAAGTCTTTAATCAATAACATTTCATCATCTTTAACGGAAAATCTGCATAAAAAAATATGTTTTTCCCCAGCTGACATTCTGCTGTATGCCGTTTCTTATGGAAATACCTAGTAGTTACCTTGCATTCTGCTCCATTGTTATTCCTGACAGAGTAAATAAAGCTGCTCCTTATTCTGTAAAAAATGGTTTTGTATGTGTGACTGCTGAGACATAGCAGAAAATGTAAAATTATTCTCTTTGATTCAGACAGAAAAAACACCGACATCTTTTCCAATTTTCACTCATTTTTGATGCTTCTGGACAGCTTCCCCCCACCCCCCCTTTCTTTTTTTTCAAAGAAGACCAACATGAACAGAAACAACAGAGACCTGGGAATAAAATGGCATCACTCCCTTTTTATGACATATTTTTTTCTTATTGCTGCCTTCATTAAAGATTCCATTAATTTTTTATGTTCCGCATGTAATATGGAGCAGATTCATGTAACTTTGGCTAACCTAACATAAGAGCACATTGTATAGCAGCAAATTCCTCTGCTCTTTGCCAGCAGGCCAGCCATGACTCTGAGAAGTCAGCAGGGCCTTAAGTTCCTGTAACCCCCAAGGAGAAAAAAGAAGGAAAGAAAAGCCAAGCTGCTGGGAGGGGATGCCTTGAGGAATGGTTGGTATTCTGAAATGTTGTTTCTCTCCACAAGTTTATTTCTGTCTGTTTTACCATAATCTAGGAAAACATTCATCAGCCAATCAGAGAGCTCCATGCTTACAACATTGCCTCTCCTCCACAACAACATGCTGATAAATCAGGGGGCTAAACGGACAGTAGCTTACAAAGAAGAAAACACCCTGGAGAGTTTAAGGAGGGATTTTAATGTATGAATATGAGCAGTGAGATTAAGTGTGATTAATGTAATCCAGCCCCAGAGTAAACAGTGCAACATTCATTAAGCAATTCTTGTGAGATTAATGGAATCAGGATGAAGTTCATCCCTTTATCAACCCCACCCCCAACAAAGGCTTATTATTCACCCGATCACAGACATCTTTGTAGAGGTTACTAAATCAAGGAGAAAATCAAAGAAGCTGCCACACAACTGATCAAATGTGAGAATGGCTTACCTCCAACTTATCTGTCAGTCTGCACTCCCAGCTGTCCCTCCTCTTCACTTAGTAACTGACAAAACTTCTCAACTTGGTCCTTTTCAAACACTCCCTCCCTCTCTGCTCTCTCACTCAACATGTGTGCACATGTGACTGTCATTCACAGAAGCTAAGAAGAGGAATGAGGACATCTAGCGGCCAATAAAGCAACACCACTGATAAAGAATAATTACTTTGCTTAATCATTCAAACATCTTTTACCTGTTTAGTCCTTGCATGGTTACATGGGGACCCTTGCCAAACTCCAGCAGTTAATGAGCAAACAGTAAACACATAACAAAGAGCCATGCACAGCTGAGGGCAATTAAGAGTGTGCAATCAGCCTAATTGCATGTTTCTGGAATCTGTGGGGAGTACCCAGAGAGAACGCCTTGTAAAACCCAAACATAAAGGCTTTGGTTTGGATTTGAACCTTTGAGTTTTATGCAGCGAGGCAGCAGTGGTAGAAACTGCTCCATCATCCACCTCCCTGAAGACAATCCAGAATATTTTCACAAATGATTACAACACTGCAAAACACAAAATGTGATATAGGAAAGATATAGGAGCTTGTTTTAAATCAACAAATCTTTGATATTGATGAAAAAGTAAGTCCATCTGCTAGTCTAAAATTAGAGCAGGAAACAGGTTTTATATCACTAGATTAGCTGTTATAGTTCATTTAACTCATAGATGTAATAAAGACCCCTGTAATAAGTAAGTGTAGACTTACAAATGGCATCTTGATGTACTATTGTACAAAGTCAGCTCTAATTCATACCTATTTAAACAGACTGAGTACAAATTAAAATGAAAACAAAAAAATAAAAAGAAATGCATGAAAAAACAATGGGATGTACACAGCACATTCCATTCTAAAGATGTCCTCCTGCCCTTGCATAGAAATGTATTTTAAGTTTTTTTTATCTAGGTGAATACAGGATCTTTTGTCCTCCAACACATCATTTTTTTCTGCCAGAATGTGGAAATAGAGTTAAGCTTATTTCTCCCCCTTCATCTAGTGCACATCTTAGATTTCATTGTACCCTCACTGTATCATCGAAGCGGTCGTGTTTTTCTAACACACACTGCACAATTCAAAGCCATCTATTATATACAATCTAATCACAATTCAGATTTTAGAAGACTAAATCTTTTTTCCTGGTGCGCTACAAATGCTTTGTAAAATGTGTAATTTATTTACCCTTTAAGATGTTTTCTGAGCTAAAAATGATTTCACACAGCCGATGTGTCTCATCAAACTCAAGGTATGAGCAAGCTTTTTAAAATTAGTATAGTAAACAGCAAAATTGGACTAAAGAAACCTCTTTCTGTGAAGATTTTGCCTAACATTGTTATTGAATTCTGACGTAGCCTCAGACACTCATTTAGCAAACTGTTGTTGCATTTCAACCATTGCCAATTGTTGAAACCCATTACCTTCTATCCCTCACTATTCTCTATGCTTCAATGGTTACATACAGAACCCTATTTGCAGAACATTCCACTAGGATGTGAATGCACACAACACTGTTATTGCGCTTCTTTAGCCTGTGGGCTGACGAGCTAATGAATTGCTTTTCAACACAAGCACATTCGCTGAAAGGCAAGTAGGGTGATTTGGACTTCTGAAATAGTTTCTGAAATAGAATTTGTATTATTGCAAATAAAACTGACATTGAACAAGCTGTTACTGGAGGGGTCAACAATTTGAGAGAAACAATTATGTTAACATAGTAAATGACATAATCTAGCAATCTGGATGACCATTGGCATATTTACTGAACAGATTATGTTCCTCGAATGCAAATAATGTATCCAAAATGATGCATTTATGGAGCCAATATTCTAGAGTTCAGATAGGTTTGTCATATTATAATCTCATATTTCAGAGCTGGCATTTTATAGTGTCTGAGGTCTAAGAAGAAATTTGTTTATTTTATATGGTCTTTTAACTGCCTATGTTTAGAACAACAGACAGATGTAACCAAGTTTGATAGAACAAAGTAGAATAATCCCCTTCATCATGGAAGAAATCCTTTATAAACCAAATCTGGCAGAAGGATAAAGCAGAATTAACAAAGTTTTATAACTGATCATAACACTGCATAACAGTGCTATGTTTCTGCTGTTTTCAAAGATATAGCTCTCACTGTAATGATAATATATTTTTTTTTCATTTTTGTACTTTACAATGAGATCAGCTTGTAAAAGCTACAAAGCTATAAGTACCAAACTTAGAAGAGCATTTCATCTTAAGCTGGAAAAGGTTGCCCCTGATTGGATTGTTTCTTGCATCTGTTATTAAATTCCTCAAATTATTCTGTAAGAAGTAAAATAAAGGTTGGAAGGCGTTTTGTCAATATTGCTATAGAAAAGTGCAAATCTTCAGAATATGAATGCAACCAAAATGCACTGTATTTCATAAGAATATTTAGAAATTACACAAGTTCTCCCTTTTCTGTTTGTTTTGTCTCCAGGGAACATTAGCCTCCTCTAGGCATGTAGCAAAAGAATGTCTCATGACAACAACCTATACTGTTGTTTATGCTTCTAACATAGATGTAAAATCCCAAAGGAGACCTTGGCATAGTTCAATTAGTTGGCCTAATTTCTAACTCAACAGTAGTACGAGATATATGATAATTTACAAATTCACTTGCTGCTTGACTTTAGCAGATGTTGCTTAGTTGGATTTATTAACAAAATGTATTATTTAAGTGCAATTTGAATGTGGGAAATCATATTTTTGTGACAAGTTATTCAATCAGATTTAGTAAATTTGTTAGAGCACAAGCACATTTGCTGAAAGGCAAATGTGCCTTTCGGCAGGGATGACTGCAGGGTGGTAACACCCTGAGATTATGAGATAATAAACTACTAACAGTTTTTTGCATACATTGGATATCAAAGTTGTGAAAATTAAAGCAGGACGTAATTAAGATTTAATAGAAATAAGGTCACTCCGTTATAATATTCAACATCCAGTCCATTTTTTCTTCAGTTGAAGCGTTTCTACTTTGAAGCCCTACTTCCCTGTCCACATGTCAAAATGTCCTAAGGCTAAATCCTGAACCCTGCACTGCCCTCTAGTGTCCCTTACTAGTAAAATACTGCAAGAGCATCTGACAAATGCTTTTTTACTTTTACTTGAGTCATTTCTTGAATTCTTACTTTTCACTTTTACGTGAGTAAAAATATCTGGAAGTAGTGCAATTTTTACTTGAGTGCAATTTTTGGGTACAACTCTGATAAATAGAATGTAATGGCCATATTATCAGTCCAGGGGAAGACTGCTGACTTGTCCAAAAGATCGTCAGTTACATAGAATGAAAACGTGTACCCAATACCATCCATTCATTCAGTATGATTACCCGTTTGGCCGCAGGGTTGCGCGGTGAGAGAGGTGCGGTCGTTAGTGCGTTAATTAAAGTATATTTTATTAATTTGTTAATTAAATAAACTGAAGACATGTTTATATGGCTGTTTTGAAAATTGCATTATATTTAATAAAAATCATATAGTCATAACAAGCTGCACAAAAGCACTGAAAAATATTACTTTTATTTCTTGCTAAAAAAAATTACTTTGCTGATTTCCAAATGAATCTAAAATTCCAGAGTTGAATAATAAATTTTAATATGGTTTACTACGGAGCTAGATGCTAAATATGTAAATAATATAATCGAAAAATTATTCATTTCCAGTATTTCGATTCAACAAATGAAATTTAATATGCACACGGAATACTTGTCTCTTTAGTCACTTTCAGGACGGCTTATTTTCTGAAAAACCGAATTTTGGGTTTATAAACAAAATTAACAATTGTAAACGCTTTAGTTCAGATTTTGATTGTATTCTCACCCTTACGTATAAACCCAATTTAGTAATTTCTACTTGAATGTTTTTTTTAGCGTGGTGGGGAAATCATTATTAGGATCTATTTGAAATCCTTCACAAGTTTTCCCACTGTTCCTCGCTTCTTTCCAGTGGTTACTGGCTGCGCGCTCCCGATGACTTCTTCCTCTTGCGCGGCGCGCTCTCGCCTCCCTGACATTCCGAATAGCTCTCACGTGCTTTCTGTGTATAAAAGGGGTCCCAGTCTGCGCTCATCATGTCTAGCGGTTCACCAGACAAACGCAGAAAGATGGAGTCGGCCCTCAACCAGCTGAAGAAGCTCACCGTGGTGGTGGCTGACACGGGAGACTTTAACGGTAAACATTTTAGTCCACTGCGAGTTCCTGTTAGCTCATTAGCATGCTAACTGGTTTAGCAGGAAGAATCCAGGTTTTAATGTAACTGACCGCCAGGTCGATATCAGCAGTGGGTGTGTTTCTAATATATCTGGCTTTATCTGTGCTTAATCGTATAGAGTAATGTTAGTCTAAACCTAACAATTAAATATTTTTTACGAGTCTTTCCATTAATTTTGAGCACTTTGTAACTAAACACTGACAGCCTCATAATCCCATTATTTCTTATTAACGTTATCCCACCATCTCAGTTAGCACTAGCCGCTAACTACGCTAGCTGTTGTTGCGTATAAACATTTTGCATAAAAAGTAATGCTTTTCAACGTTAAAACTGAGTCTTTTATGTTGCTTTCAGTCGCTTACACAAACTATATGACATTAAACTTGACCCCAAACATTTAGCATTATGATGGTCAAACATGTAGCATTATGATGGTAGAAATATGCTGACAACGCCAAACTACTATGTACTTATCGACATGCAACAGGAGGTTGTATACATTTCTTCTTTTTCATCCTTTGTGCCGGTTATCTGTCATACCACAACGGGCAAGGTTGTTTTACTCAATAGGTCAGAATGAGGAACGGTTTGCTGTAATACTGTGTTGCAAACCACTCAGTTCCTTGTGCATAGCCTGCAGACTCAGGATGACATGACAGAACTGGTTTGTGGAGTCTAGAAAGCAGATTGCTACTGAAATCACTGAGCAGTAGTGAACTTCATACATGAACTCTTTTGCTGCTCACGATTTTTTAAATTCAGCTTTTTACTAATTTTAGTTGATTTCAATTGTAATAGTAATGTGGAACGTTAATTAGAAAGTGTGTGTGTGTGATGGCAACATTTCCAGTTAAGTTGTATGGTAATAGAAATTATCTGTAGGAGGTATTAAAGAGCTTCTATATGATAGCAAGGTACGTTATCACTTAGAAAGTTAAAAAGGCACAAAATAAAGTTGGCCTGTCACAATAAGTAATTTGGTTGGACTATAAATGGTCCAAGAAGTTATTCTGGTAAATTTTGTTTCTAGACCATTTTCAAGTAATATAATGATTCTGGCATAATAATACAAGAACAAAGTCTCCAAGATCAATACACTTTAAATTCTAATCAACATTTAACACTGCGACTGGAAGGCAGTTCCAAAGTATCCAAGATAAATAAACAAAATAGAAACATAGAATGAATCATATTAGTCTCTGTAAACAAAATTGTCCTTCAAAAAAACTAATTGAAACTGAAGACTGTTTTTTTTTTATCCAGTTTTTGGTAGAAAGGGAGAGGAAAAAAGGAGAGCTATACATGCAAGTAGAATTTATTGAGCTTGTTTTAATTTATCATGCCGCTTGTCAATTTCAGTCAACCAGTTTACAGTTAAAACTTGTGGCAAAATTCATAAGATTGATTATTCTCAACAACTTTTTTTTACATTTTAAGATGGAGGAGTCAACAAAAGATCTTCAACTGAGTATCTGCCTTTTTAGAAGTTAGAATTACTGTCAGTTCAGTCTAATATTAAAATTGCTTCTCATTTCCAATAGAAATATGACATTGATCGGGCTAATTAATAATTGCTCATATCTCAGATCAGTTGATTTGTGGTACTTAAAAATAAGTACCACCAATTTTATTCAACAGAATAAAAGGTTATTACTGTTATT
Organism: Poecilia latipinna; assembly: GCF_001443285.1. Lineage (NCBI taxonomy): Eukaryota > Metazoa > Chordata > Actinopteri > Cyprinodontiformes > Poeciliidae > Poecilia > Poecilia latipinna. The sequence continues at coordinate 236,855 of NW_015113146.1, read as the reverse complement.
GGGTAAATTAAACAGTTTTTCACATTAGGCATAACTTAACAGAAATTTAAATGGACATATGGACAGTTATGTTCTTGTTAGGTTTACTTTATCAACATCTCCAAACTGTAAACCACAATGGGAAATTGAAAACATTTTTAAGGGGTTATCACTAAATGGAGTAAAATCAGCAGCTACATATTTAGTGATTGTAACATGATGAAGATAAAGGTACACGCACCCTTTTGACAGAAATTCCTAAATGTGATAACTTTCATTTTAAATGTAACGTAAAGTAATAGTTTTTTTTTTTTTTTTTTTGTTTTTTTTTGCACAAAGTTTTTAATTTCTAGAAAAGTTTAACAATAGGCAATTAAAAAGGGTGACATGTTTATAATTGACCTTCTGAATGCAAATCACTGTTTCATTGCTGTTGGACTACAAATATGAAAGTTTGAGAAATTCACACGTTATGGAATTTGACCATTTGCTTTCCTGTCATCAAACACTGCTTCATTGCAGTTAAAATTTTTTATACACATCAGTAATGTCTTAAGATGCAGTTTTGTCTGAATTACATTGGCTACTGCTGAAAGGAGTGTCACTGATAAAACAACAGCCAGAAGCAGTTTTTCAGGATTTCCACTGGTTGTTTGATTTGTGTAATCTAGGTTTTGTTTAGATGTTGTAAGAGGTCTGTACTTGGCTGTTGCAAGCTCAGACATGTTTACATTAACATCATGTCTGTTCAATATAGAGTACCACTAAACACTTATCAATACGTGGGGAAAAAAAAGAAGAAAAAAAAACGACTATTGTGCTAAGTCTGAAGGTAAACTGAAAGGGCTGAGAAACCACGTGAAATCCAGCTACTCGATGTAAAAACAACTATAGTATAGTTTTTTTTTTTCTTTCCCTCAGATAAAATATGACATTTGCTGCATAATTTGAGCCAAAAGCCTTATTTCTGAATAATAACTAGTGGATGGATCATGTGCCATTATTTTGGCACAGCTTGTCCAAAAGCACTAACATGTTGAAAGATTCCCACTGTCCTCCCCCTGTGTTGAAAGAGGTGGCAGCATACCAGCTACTGAACAGAGGCTGGCTTTGTTCTGAAGCTGAAGAGCTTGAAAGATAATTTGGACTTCAGTGGAAAACCTAGTTTCCTGCATATTTTAGGGTAAATTATATACTATTTTCTAGTGGTGCTGACATGTAATGTTACATTATCTCATTAAAGTTTTCTTTATTGGATAAGTCATTTGTGATTACCTTTTTGCTCCTTTTTTTCTGTTTTTGTAAACAAAACACAGAACTACTGAGAATAGAGCGGGGAGAAACACTCGTACACTAGATGGCAGCACTTCTTACTGACTTCAGCTTTTATGTTTCAGTTGTCGGGCTTGAACGTTCTCATCTTGCATGCATTTTTAATGAAGCAGAAGTTTAATCTGTGGTGTTTTGAAACATACAAACAGTTCCTCACTCTTCTATGTTTTCATGATTTTGCCTCTGTTAAAATCTAACTTGGGTTTCATGAGACTGATCTGTGTTTTCTGTCTTTGCAGCCATTGATGAGTATAAACCTCAGGATGCAACCACTAACCCATCTCTGATCCTGGCTGCTGCTAAGATGCCAGCCTACCAGCACCTTGTGGATCAGGCCATTAAATATGGCATTGCAAATGGAGGGTAAGAATTGGTTCTCTGATGTAAGAAAAGCCAAATGTAATGATTAAGTGTCTCTTTAGTCTTTCATATAGAGTTGTCTAAGTGTTAACTAATTGTTCCATCCACTGTAACTCTGACATAAATTAAAGTTTCTCTGTTTTGCAGAACTGAAGAGGAGCAGGTAGCAAACACCATGGACAAGCTGTTTGTGAGTTTCGGACTGGAGATCCTGAAAAAGGTTCCAGGCAGAGTCTCTACGGAGGTGGATGCCAGGTGGGTGCAGACACCAACCTTTGCAGTGTAGAGTGGGAGAAGCAGGGCTGCTCGACTAAAGGAAAATAAGGATTATTTTGTTGTGCATGAAGACACAAATTTGTTTGCTTAATGCTGCTGATGCCATGTGCGTGCGGCTCATTAAGGCGCTTTTTTATTTCATGCCTTTGCAGTTTTAGTCATTTCATGTTTGACATTTTTCTGGTCCAAAGTTTCACACAGTGTGTGTCAGTTCACACCACATCTTTAAAGAGCTGACTTTTCAAAACAGGACTGCATAACACATGTAGGTTCAGGCATCAAAATGAACAAAAGCTTGCATCAGTCTGGAAACATTGCAAAATAAAAACATGAAATTTACAAAAATCATCATTTTATTTTTTCAAGATTGGAAAATAAATTGAACAGCACCACAAAGTAGATGAAATATTGGCACCATTAAATATGTCAAGTCTTTTTAATTGAACAAATTTTATTTTTAAGTTGACACTTTTGGATTGTGATTTTTTTTTTATTACTTTTTAATCATATAAACCTGCTAGAATATACTTGGAACAAAATTGTTTCATGCAGTGAAATCGAAGATGCTCAGCAGTCATATGCAAGCTAATATGACAAAATGTGGTTTTTGATAAATAAGAATGGGGAAAGTCAAACTTGTGACATAAGGCACAGGATGAAACATGCGTATGACATGTTTGTAAAACATATAATATACGTACAAATCATCGCTTTTGGCCTTTTCCTGCCTTTGTACAGATTGTCTTTTGATAAAGAAGAGATGGTGGCAAAAGCTTTGAAGCTCATTGCTCTTTATGAAGAGGCAGGCATCAGCAAGGACCGCGTTCTCATCAAGCTGTCCTCCACATGGGAGGGAATCCAGGCTGGGAAGTGAGTATGGAGGTTTTAAGTATGTCCATCTGCTCTTAATTATGCTTTAATGTACAGAATTTTAAAATCAGACTTAAAATTAGATTTATGGCATTCATTTTTATGCCAGTCATTTTTTTTTGAAGGGTAATTGCATTCAAACAGGGAACTCGGCTCCTTGATTAAAGCTTACCGTCTAAAATCTGGTTTTCACTTTAAGTTGTTCTTTGTGTGTAGCTTGAGGATTATGGATATTGATGCACCGTATCTTGTCGGTGTGCAGGATTCATTTGAGCTGAGCAGTCCAGCAAACACTTCCTACATAATTATTAGTTCCCGTTCCTTAATCAGTGATTGTGATGATTAAAGGGTTTCTTGTAAAATTCACTTGACCACAGCACTCTTTGCCTCGCTGAAACATGCTAATTACTCTAACAGTAAAATTATTGCCTCTTAAACTGTCACAATGAAGACCCAAGATTAACTGTGCAAGAAGATTCGTAGTTTGAAAAAATGTTGACCTACAGATTTTGGAGGAAGGTGGGGATAATTTTGTTTAATGCCTTTATTTTAACTGACATGAAAAGTTGTGGGTTTAATCTAGTCCAAATTATTGATTACTGAAGTGAATCTGTAAATAATAAACTATTATAATTGACCTTGCTGCCCTGATTCGGTGAGGTCAGGCAGAAAGATGTTTGTTGAATTTTATTTTAAATCTCAGGGTGTAAAAACTAAAACATTGAGGCTGCTGTGCAAAAGTATTTACCTCTTTTCACTTTTTGTCCAGTTACAAACTCAAACTTAAACACACTTGAAGTTTTAAAGTGTGAATAAATACATGATCTTTGATAATTGGCAATTAGCAATAATGTTTCACTGCTTTATCTCTAGGTGCTTTTTATACCTAGAGGGTAAAATCTTTCCCCAAAGCTCAAACTGTTAGCTTTGACAGAGAGTATCTGAGAACTGCAGTTTCTAGTTTCCTAATGTCATAAAGTGGACGTTGACTGGGCCATTCTAACATGCATAATTGAACCATTGGCTGTATGTTTCTCTGTATTTAGAATATGATCCCCACAGCATGTTGCTGCCTCAGTGTATCACAGAGCCGATGCCGTGTTCATAGTGAGTCAAGATTAGTTTTCCTCCACACACGGCGTTCACATTTTCTGTTTTGTTTTTTCCATATCCTTTGGTAAACTTCAGATGGACCTCTCATGGCTTCTTTTCTGCACATCCACTCTTTCATAAGGTCAAGATTTCATAAGATTTGTAGAGTGAATGACTAACCGTTGCCCTGGTGACAGATTTTCCCACCTGCTCTGTGGATCTTTGCCATGGGGGTTTTGACTGCTTCCCTTATTGCTTTTCTTGACTAGCCTGTAAGTTTAGGTGGACCACAGTATTGGGTAGGTTTGCAGTTGTGCAAACCTACCAGACTTAAAAATCAGTCAGACATCTGACTCAGTCAGATGTCTGACTGAATCATACACATAATGTTTTTATAACTTATTCTTAGTTTCCCATCCAGAGTCTGTCTGGTGTATCTCTTCACCAAATTATGCTGTTTGTTCACGAATGTTTTAACAAATTTATGAAACTTTCACAGAATAATAGGTAAAGCAGAGTATTTAATCTAACTGGCAAATAGACATTTACCAATTAGGTTGCTTCTGAAGGCAAATGGCTTTCCTGGAATTTATTTTGTGGAATAGAAAAGTTGAATACAAATGCATGTCGCACTTCTCAAATTTTATAAAAAAAAAAAAGGCAATTTTAAAAACTTCCTCACACTATGTCACATTACAACAAACTTCTACAATCCTGTGCATATACTATGACGGCAATGACTTGAAGCGAGATTTTGTATGGCACTGTATATAATCTTGGTTTTGGCGTAATGAAACTAACGGACTCGAGAAAGAGATGCGTTAGTCAAAATTTTCATGCAAATTTGTGTCTGACAAATGCAACATGTCTTTGCTTCAGAAAGGGGAAGAGTGCATCACTTCTGCCCTGTTAGATGTTGAGAAAAATGCAGAGAATTCTAGTTTTTATTCCTATAAATTAGTCCCTCTTTGTTTCTGGTGTCAAAGATGGACACAGGTCCTTGACCTTTAGGGCCTGGACTAAAGAAGGAAGATTCCTTCCTAATTGACTTTCTTTAGGAGGTCATTCTCACGACGCATTCACAAACCACTGCAAACAACCTTAGGCATGTTTTTGTTTTGTCTTCTTGTTCAACCTTAAAATTTATGGCCCCAGCTTACGTGCAGATAAACCTGCATAATGTCTGGGAAACGGTGCCTCAGTGCTGTGACATTAATGTACTGTTGAGATATTTACAGATGACTGTGATTTTTTTTTTTTTTTTTTACTGGTTGCATATCAGTGAATCTGCAATGGGGAGAGAAAACAAAACCGCGTTTGATTCCGGAAACTGAATCAGTCATAGTTAGAACCTGGGTTCTCTTGATTGTTCTTGTCTTTTTAAAAGTGTTGGTAGGAAAACTCTTGAAATATTCTTGATGTCTTTTGTTATTTATATGTTTTTAGGGAGCTTGAGGAGAAACATGGCGTCCACTGCAACATGACGCTGCTGTTCTCCTTTGCTCAGGCCGTTGCCTGTGCGGAGGCAAAGGTGACTCTCATCTCACCCTTCGTTGGACGCATTCTCGACTGGCATAAGGAGAACACAGACCGCAAAAGCTTCGAGCCACATGAAGACCCAGGTAATGATGGCTGTTCTCAATCATATTTACACTTATAGTTTCAGCCTTAAGCACTATAGCTAAAATCAGTAGGCAACTCATTAAACTGAAGGAGGGTGCACTAGTTTTATGGCAGTTTTATGCCAACTATAAATGTCAATAACAAAGTAGCTCTTGCTTAGTTGCCAGTGCTTTTTGTAATTGTATGTATTTTAACCTTAAGCATGTTTTTGTTTTCTCGTTCATTTTAGGTGTGATCAGTGTGACCAAGATTTACAACTACTACAAGAAGTTTGGCTACAGCACTGTGGTGATGGGGGCCTCGTTCAGAAACACGGGGGAAGTGAAGGCGCTGGCTGGTTGTGACCTGCTCACCATCTCCCCTGGACTGCTGGCAGAACTCAGCCAGGATCACAGTGCTGTCACTGCAATGCTCACTGTGGAGAAATGTAAGACTTTTCTAAATAATTTTGGTTAATGTCGCAATCTAATTTTGTTCAGTATAAATTCAAATTAAAATCAATTTCAAAGATGAACAAAGTTAATCCTGACCTAAGTCATGTGTAGATGTAAGGCTATAAAATCCTGAAATGCCTTAATTGTCTGTACTGTGTATAGAAAGTGTTTATACTCCATTCAACAAACGGCTTGAAAATTGATAAATTGAAGAAAAACCTGTTGCCAAATAAATTAAGATAACTTTAAGTATTGGATACAGTTTCAACTAAAATGGATCTCCATACATAATTTGATCTGTAGGACGAATGAGGTTTTATTTAAATCAACTAGAGGACATCAACGAGGTGCTGGCTTGTGAACCTGTCAATCTTTGGTGTTTCGGCATTCACATTATCTTTTTTTTTTTTTTTTTTTGCAGCTAAGGCATGTGATCTGGAAAAGATCCACCTAGATGAGAAAGCTTTCCGCTGGGAGCACAACGAGGATCGCATGGCTGTGGAGAAACTGTCTGACGGCATCCGCAAGTTTGCTGCTGACGCCATCAAGCTGGAGGCTATGATCAAAGTAAGAATATTTTTTTTATTTTTTAATGTAAAGTCATGCACAAATGATTCCTAAGGGGTTATAATGAAATTGTTATTACAGGAGAAAATGCTCAGTGTGAAAAACGGCCAGTAATGGAAGGATCTGGAGTGTCCAGCTGCAGTCGATGGGGTACAGGGTCCAGAGAGGATTCCCTCTTTGTCCAGATGCCCAGGAGAAGTTCCAAGTGCCGGAGGAGCCTCCTCTACCCTCTGCTCCAACTCCAGGGACCAATCTCCTTAAACGCCTCTCCTCTCTGAGGGTGGGACTGCTTTCTGACCAAATATAAATAATTACTTCAATGGGCGTTGGATGTAATAAAATGGCTTAATTTTCATCTGAAATTTGCCCTGAAAGGTGATTTTTAATTTAAGAAACAAATGTCTTAGACTTGGATTATTTCATTACTTGAAGGGACAGTAGAAACTTTTCAACCGTGCAAGAACAAAATGTTTTTTATCAACTCGCATATTTGCTCTAAACAATGTCTGAAAGATAATTGTATCGTTATTTCTGCAAATAATAATGATAAAGCTCACTCTTGATGAAAATAATTTGTTTCTGTCTTGATGTTCTTGTGGTTTTTGTTGCGACACTGTGCGTTCGGCACCACTGGGTTGAAGTATCTTAATGCAGACTGTGACTATAAAAATATGCAGAGCATTTTGAACAGAGTACAGGATCCAGCTCTTGTTCGCTAAGCCTTCCTCTTGACATGCAACTATTGTACAGCCTCGTCACCAAGCCCTGGTCCAGCCTGTTTAACTCCATTCTCTGCCCAAATTTTAGCTAAGCAACACCTTTCTTTTCAAGACATCACGGAAAAGCTCCTTCATTTTAAACACAAACAGGACTTGAAGAAAACGGAGGCCTGTAGCTGAAGGTAAATGGATCAGTTTGATGTTTTTAAGTTTATTGTAATTTGAAAATTCAAGATTAACTTGATTTGATGGTAATGAAACTACCATCAAACATACAGCTTAGCTGTATTGATAAGACTTGATGGTATCTGTACAATAAAATGTTTATGACATTAAGACTTGGGTAGCTATTGGTTAAAGAGGGGGAAATGTTCCTTTGTCAAACTTCTTAAGGTAATTTTCATACTGGAACAATGGAGCAATGCGAACAGAAAGTAAAGCAACTCAGTGAAGGGTGACAGGTTTGCAATGAAAGAAGTGAAGGTGTCAAGTTCTGAGGAGTACAATTATTCAAACTACCGTAGTTTGTCCAAAGTCTTCTGTTTAAAAACAAAATTTTAAGACTCATAAGAATTTACTGACTGCTAAGAAACTTCTCACCTGAACCTCTAGGATGAAAGCGACCTTTCAACAAAACCTCAACCATCTAAAACCCTATTTATAAGAAAAACTCTATGAATAAAAGCATCTAATTTATGTTCTTGTATAATATGAAGTGTTATTGGTGGATTGGACCAAAATTCTGTTTTATTAATATTTCTCCATTTGGGGGTAGGGATATTTATAAGATTAAGATGTGACTATCTTCCTTATATAAAACAAAGAAAAATCTGTAATATATTTTTTACCTATAATAATTAAGGCAATGATAAAATGGACTTGATGCCTCCCAAAATTTATGGTAGGTGTTAAAGTACAGAGATAAGAGCTGTATATTTACCCTGTAAATGTTTATCAAACTAAACCAACAGGATTTGGAAAAGTTTTCACTACTAATTTATTTACTTATTTCATGTCTTTGAATTTTAAATACTATCTTAAAGTGTTTAAGATCTGCTTAAACAATTAAAACTGTCTACACTGAGTATTGTAACAAATGGTTTATGGATTGGCACATTGTGTATTTTTTATGAAATTTCAAAATCTCTGCTTTATATGTTCAGATTTATTTTAGTGGTGAGGTGTGGAGAATGTAATTATTGAAATAATTATGAAACAGTTACAAAAATATAAAGAACACTTTTAATGTGGTTGACTTCAGCTTTCAGAGAAATGTCAAATTTCCAACCTTTCTCTTCTTTAGAATCAAGAACCAATAGTAGCAGTTCTGCTAAAACAGTTATCAAACTAAGATATTAGTTTTAAGGCTGAGTTGATATGTTAGTATGTTCTGGTTTTAAAATGGAAAAAAGGCAAATAGTACTACTTTAAAACAGTGCCACAGGTTTGATAGACAGAACCACATTTACAGAGATCGACTCTTGAACTGGTCAAGTCTGACACCACAGCAGTGTGAATTAAATTCTGTTTATTTATATTGCACCAATTCACTACAAATATCTCAAGAAAAAATCTCAGTTCATACAGACAGATTCAAATCCCAGTTATCAAACAATGCAGTCAAATTCAGCTTTTTGTTTCTTTTTTTTTTTCTATTAATTTACATTACCGCGTTCCCTGATGGTTGTGCAGGAGGCTCCACTTCTTCTGATTCTGGGTTTGACTCAGATTCAAAGATGTACGATTGTAGAACAGTGCATCTGTTTGCAACCATTTTCACGTATATGAATGAATGCTTTAAAAATGTAATAAACATGTTTTGTTTATTGCATTCATAACATTTAGACCTACAGCTTGTTTAAAATAAATCATAATATGTCCCTTTTAACATTTTTTCTCTAACCGTGTCCCACATTATTCATAAAAACCATGTAAGCTTTGATGTGGCGCACATCAAACACTCTGGATTGCACATCGTAGTCATCTTAGTGAGAGCAGTGGAGGTCATTCCTCTCAGCCTAATCAGAACAGCTCCCATTACCTCTTTCATTTTCTTGAAGATCCAGTAACAGCCTAATTCACTCCGTCTTCTCACAGACATCAAACAGCAGTTTGTTTTAGATGGACTCTTTATCCTAGATATAGGCTTACAATGCCTTCACGTTTTTGTAATACCCGGGTTGTAAGGCTATTATCCATCGTTTGTTGTTGAAAAGTAAACTGTTTGTTGCCGTCCTTCAGACTCCATGTCTCACTGAGGAGTTGAGATGCTGCACAGACTCAAACTGGGTGTCCTGCTGCAGTGGCTGATTCTATTCCTGTTGAGCCCGGCGTACGAAGCCTCGTCCCTGGGCCTCACAGTGCACGTTGTGCCTCTGGAGGAGAATGGAGGGAAAACGGTGGGCAAAATATTCCTCTCTTCTAAAAGGACCTTTATAGGCACTGATATTAATGATTTATGATTTATGTCAATATGCTAAAATTAAAGTTTTATGCCAAAATATGTCATTTATGCTGTACTTTTGTTTTCATATAAGCTGTATTTTAATTTGCTTTCCAGAAAGGAAAGTATTCCTGTAAATGCATTTCTCAATTTAAGCCTATTAAGAAAGTTAATCTGAAAAAAAAAAAAAAACTATGCACTATAATTTTGTTCCTTTTCCTCTTGCAGGTTCGGGCTCATTTTAGCGTCATCACTCCCTCTCCTTGTCCTGATTTGCTAGCAGTCTGTGCAGCAAGAGAGGACTGTCAGGCCCACCGCACCGCCTTACCTTTCAGCTACACCAAACCCAGCCCCGCGTGGTGTGTCCGCCAGTGGCAGAAAACCTTACCTAGCAATTACAATACCTTTCTCAAATTAGGGTATGAAATCTCAATTGTTCACTCCCAGATTGTAAACATGAAAAACTAGGACATGCAAAATGTTTCCTATATTGTTCAAAGTGTATAATACTGAAAATACACATAGAATTTGAACTTGTTAGTTTTTTTTTTAGTTTCCACTTTTTAAGGCACTTAAAAAGTGTAATTCCAGATGAGTTTTTATTTAACTGTTCAAGTAATGTGAAGTAAAAAAAAGTAAAATACTTTTTCTAAGGCTCTTTTATTATGTCCTTTAGGTTCCAGACAGAGTTTTACGTCTCGATAAAAGCAGACCCAAAGATTCGGGCGAATAATGGAAAACTCAACAGGCCTCCTTTTGTGGCTCTCCCTCCTCCACTGAGGTAACACACTCATCTACTACTAACAACTTCTTCACAGTTATCAAAATTTACTGTAAGCTACATTAAATTAAGCTCTATACGGCTCAACATTTTGAGCCGTATAGAGCTCAAAGGTTTTTAATAAACCTTTTCAAAGGTTTATCAAAACCTTTGAAAAGGTTTTAATAAACCTTTTCAAAGGTTTATTAAAGCCTTAAAGTTCTCAGTCATTCATCTACATTGGAATGCTGCCACTAAAGTTGAAAACACCTGTTTCAAATTTTGAAGCTGTTTACTTCATCACTGTCATTGGACCTCTGTGGCTAAAACTCAAGTTAAAAGCAAAGTTAGGCCTAAATGTTACCAAATGACTTTGTTATAATTTTTAAAATCTGAATCTATATCTAAATTAATCTTTCTGCTGCCTGTACGTTCTCAACAATTGATCTGCTTAGAGACTGAATCATTACTTATTGCTGACACTGCTTTTATTACGACTGTGCTGTTTGGATCAGGGCCAGTGTCAACTGTCCCGCTGACTTCCATATCTCAACAAAGGACCTGGACGGGGACAATGTCCGGTGCCGCTTTGCTCGTGCCGACACTGGAGAGTGCCGGGACTGTTTTCCTCACAATTTCCTGGAACTAGATGAGGTGAATCTTCTGGATTTCATAACTGAAAAATGTTTATCATATTTTCAAGTAGGTTACTCATAATGTGAAAGGGCAATCTCAAAAAATATAAAGACTCATATATATGTCCATGGATCTTAGAGGGTTTTAAATAACTATGTTTTCCCCATTATTCTCGTAAGTTGCAGCTCTTTGATTACATATCCTGTTGCTAAATGTTCATTCTCACCTTCCAACCAATCAGATCATCAACTGCATAGCTCTAAATGACTGTTTTCACAGACTAAATTGAGAAGTCCTCACCACATTTTCTCTGTGTTCATTTCTTCATCTCACTGCTTAGCTGAGTTGTGTAAAAGTTTTTAGGAAGAAACACGTTAAGAAATCATGAAGCACCAGCTGCCTGCAAAAGCACATTTTTCTCGTGTGACAATTAAATATTTGTGCAGTAAAATAAGGTTCTGATTCCACGTTTTGTTCTTTTAGTTGATACCTAAACATCTTTGCGTGATCTATAAGATTTTGAAAGAATTCAAGTAACCTGTTTGTGGATTTTTATGTTGTAAACTTCTAACCTGACTTTCTACAGAAAGTTTGTCTTGTTCATCAATACTCTGTCATACTCTACAAACTGCTTGGTGAAACTTTTTTTTTTTTTTTTTAACAGGCGAGCTGCACTCTGACATTCACTGGAAAAGCAGCCGCAGGACAATACTTCATCTACTTGATGGCAGAGGACCTGATTCCCTCGCCTCCAACGAGACAGATTTTATACAATTCTCCCCTCAGCTCTGTTCCTGTGCACCTCTCTCTCACTGGTGAGTCTGTTCCTGGTGCAGCAGCTATATAACAAAAACAAAGTACATCCTCGTTCAGCTCCAGTTACACTTCAGGTAAAAACATCTGATCCTCAGTATTGAACAATCCTCCCATTACCAACTACGAATTATAGAAAACTACGTCATAAAAATGTTCTGAATCGTTAGGAAAATGCTCTTGTTTCTTCCCGTATGGACAAAAGAAATGCTGTTTTAAAGTCACCAATTATGTCTTTCCACCCCGGCATGGTGTCAGAGCAGTGTACTGAATGTTCCAGAATGGCACAAAGGAAAAATCTTTCTCCTTAATAGGCATGCGGTGGTTTCACCTTAAGCTTTTTAATTTCTTCTGAAGCAGGAAGGGTGGGATTACTTTTCATTCTACTTTTTAATTTCTGCTTAGCCTTCTTGAGGTAATGATGACAGAATTATGTTTTGTGCTTCTGATGATGTATTTTCATAACTACACGTTCAGTAGAAATGTATTAGTAGTTAAATTTGTCCTGAGGCCTGATGAGAAGGTGACTGGCATGGTTCATTTTCTTTTTTGATATTTTAGTACCAATTATCCCTGAATCAAGTTGGAACTGACAAAGGTTAAATTATTTACTCTGTGTTTGACACCAATCATACCTCGAGTTTTGCTTCAACTGAATATTTTTTATGATTAAACGAATTAACTTAGTGTAAAAAAAAGAATATAATAAGCATAATACTTTTGTGCCAGCACATTTTTGCAGCAGTCATCTGTGTGCTTCACAATGAAGAAAATCATTGAGAATAATAATGTACATTAAAATATATTGATCAGTGTTACAGTAATTATTAATCAAAGGCGTCTCTAAGCGTGTGGGTTTTTTTTAGCCTTGATTTGGAGGAACTCAGTGTTTCAGTTGTTTTGCAGTTTTCTGGAAGTTTGTTCCAGATTAGTGGTGCACAAAAACCGAATGCTGCTTTTCCATGTTTGGAGAAAATTGCTTTTATATGTCTTCCAAGATTAATTAAATTTGTTCTTCTCTATTTGAAGGTCTAAATGAGTGTGGTAAAAGAAAAAAGAGAGAAAAAGAAACACTCATATTTACGGATTTTCTTCTCTGTCCTGCTGTGTCTCATCTTTCTTTCTCTCACTCTTTCTTTCTTTGCTTCGTCAATCAGAGCCTTGATCTCAGTAATCAACAATGGACAGTTTCCTTGACTCTTTATGCATTCAGATGCATTTCCTCTTATGTCCACCTTTTGTGGTCACCTGTGATACTATCTGAGTAAAAAAAAACTAATATTTGCAAACATAACTATATTGCAAAGATTAATTTTTTACTCCAGGAATACCAATAAATCTATTTCAGCATATCTTTAAATAAACAACAAATAATTTCTTTTGTTAATGCCTGATGTTAACCTTATCACATATCAAAGGTTCCTGCAAAATTCATCGAATTTTGCAGGAACAATGAAGCATCATTCAAAAATTTGTAAGGGTTTCACCAACTGTATATTTGTCTGCATCAGTTTCTTAGATAAAAAGTTGGTTAAAAGCATCTGATAATGAATGTGATAAAATTTAAAAAGGAGGAATATTACCAGGAGAGCTTATTTTTAGATCTTTCTTTTTAAAGTAGATTACCGTTTGTCGTAATTTAATGCTGAAATTGCAATATTTGAAGTTTTTTAATACATCTCTGCTGTCCCTCAGTGGAGGAGTCGGCTTCAGGCTGCAGTTCTAACCCCCTGGCCCTTGATGGGACCCCAGAGAGAGACTCTGTACAGTTCGTCCTGCCGTTTCAGGAGGTGAAATTCAATGCTAACTACAAGTCGGACCTGGAGAGGTGCGTCATCAAAAGCCTTTAATATTTCTTCCCGTAAAAGTGTTTAGGGCGTGGTGTTGTTTACTTAAGATAACGGGAGCTTACCCAACAGCAGGAAAATATATACTTTGCTGTTTTATTGTCACTGATGCAGCTTGTTGGGGGGGGGGGGGGGTGTGGGAAATTGTACATTTTTTTAAGTGAAAAT
>NW_015113146.1:217361-219508 GCF_001443285.1 Poecilia latipinna | reverse complement strand
CCAAGAGACGAAAAATTATTTCTTTTTTGTTTTATTTTGACCAAGGCTGTTTGTTAGGGGGGGGGGGGGTTATGTAGAAATTGTACATTATTTAACCTGAAAATTCCTACTGTTGAAGTATTTAAAACTGATCCAGTCTTTTTAAAAAAGTTTGTTTTTATAAGATTTCAACTGTACAGCAAAAAAAAGTGAACAGCCCTGAATGTTTAATTAATGTTTCACTAAATGTTAATGGATGCACACTCCTTCATACATACTGTCTGTGGATTTTTACAAAAAGTGTTTCCTTATCTTGTTTAGAGCTAAAGAACTCCCCATATTTTACCTTTAGAGTTCTCACATTGTGATTCTCAGAAACCTGTTGAATCAAAATACCTGACGTGGCTTTCTTTGTTGTGTTGCATATTTGGGGCTCAGTCGTTACAGAAATAATACTCTTGAACTTACTGTGCCTCAGCTGAATTACATATGTCCATATAGACATTGAGTTTATCTTTAAATTACAACTACTATGTGTAATGTTGAGCTTTTTATTTTAATATTTTGAATATAAAACTTTTTTATGTCTTCATTGGGTGAATAACACCAACTGATTAACTCATGTGGTTGTTGCCACTTCAAAGCTTATAATAAAAAGGCAACTGGTTTGATAGAGTTTTGCTAGAAGCCCAGAGAACATTTTGTAAACTTGTGGGAATGTCGTTTTTGTTCTCTTGCAGTGTTTTGGAAATAGCGGTGGTCGGCCCCCCTGACCTGTACAGAGTTGGCTTTGTATCCATCAGCAACCTGGCGAAACTAACTATGGCCTGGATCCGCTCTGAAAACAACCTGACCCAGCTTTTGCCTGTCTGCTTTGTTGCAAACACCAAGAGGTTTGTTATTAACATGTGAAACCCTCAATTATTCACAATTTGAACAGTGTTTGATACTGTAAATTTTGCTATCCTTTTACAGGTTTGTTAAGTTGATAGAAATTATTTTCTTGCTACAAAGTTGAAGCAAAGCTGTAAAAGTTTGGTATTCATTTGTAGTATTTTTTTTCTTGATGTCATGTCCTTCATGCTAAATTCCCGTTGCCCTTTCCACACAGATATTTATATTTTCTAAAAAATATTTCTTATGTACAATTGTTATGGGAATCATTTTACTCTAGTGGTACATTTAGCCAAATATAGACCAAAGTATTTGCAGACTGTAAAATGGTCTGATCTGTTCTTCTTGTCTTTCCAGTTTTCAGTCAGGGCTGCAATGTGTGTGGCTGTACCAAAGTAAGACTCATACAAGAATAATGATGGTTATCAGTTTCAGTAAGCCTCTCCTGCATGGTTTCATTTGTACAGAATACTAAAATGGGTTTGTTTGTTTGATTGTTTCAGGGGAAATAAGGACTCTGCCTGATGGAACTGGTTAAGTTACTGTAACACTTTGTTAAATTCCAGTGTTGTGTGTGAGATGAATGTTAATTGTGTCTGTGACAATGTTAAACTAATGAACAATCTGCTGATGGTATTCCTTATAGAGCTCAGGTGTAATCAGACAGAGATGTCTCTGCTGCTCCCGGTCACCTCCCTCACCAACGTGGACCTGGATGAATTACAGCTCAACAGCCCCACCTGTCCTGTCACACACAACAGCACACACTTGACTGCGCACATACCATTAGGTGGCTGCGGGACAAAGGCTGTGGTAAAATGTCTTTTTCCTTGTTGTATATGTTCAAAACCTTTCCAAATAACAAACATTAAGGCTCATTTTTGCTTTAAATGTACACATTTGCAGAGTAGGCTCATAGAGTCTTACACGAACCGAAGTTGGCATACAGACAGCCTGAAACACTAAAAATAAATATTAAATTTACATATAAGTATATTTTTTTAATTCATAGGATTTTAAAAAATTTTTACAATTCGGGTTCCTTGAAGTATTCCTTCAAGGAAGGGAGAGTTTTGAAACTGGTTCAAAGTAAAGCAATGAGCACTCAAAATATTTTTATTGAACAACCAGAAACTATTTAAAAAGGTATTTTTTCTTTTTATTTAGATTTGATTGATTATGCATATTAGCTAAAAGGAAGAAAAGAAATACTTGGCTTAAAGATTTTGGTAACACTTTATTTGAAGGGGGGTGAATAAGACTGTCATGACACT